>NC_133472.1:12862530-13162530 GCF_025370935.1 Choristoneura fumiferana
AAATTAAATGGTTTAATGAATTAATTTTGAAAAAACAACAGTAAAACCTTTTTGTTTTTCCTTTTTGTACAATAAAGAGTATAAACAAACAAACAAACAACAGTATTTTCAGTAATAACAACCGACTCTAAACTATAGTGGGAATCTCACTTCACAACTACCAAAGTGAGTCTGCTGCAGATGTGGATTCAATTTTAATTTTACAAAAAGATAGCAATTAGAGTGATTTGTAACTTAGGTTCACGTGAATCTATGAAATAGTTTTTTAAAGAAATAGGTACCTATGCCCCTGCCATCGTTTATGTATTTGAAATAGTTGTGTATGTAGAAAAAAATATATGTGATTTTGCCATTAACGTCGACAAGAAACATAGGAAAGCTTAAAACTCTAACTTACAGACTGGCTAAAACCAAAATACGTATACGATTTTCTAGCAAAATTCCAAAATTATATTTTATTACCAGACAAACAAAATTCAAAATTAAAACATTAAAAATTGTTTATTGCATGTCATTCAAGAGTATCTTGCCGGATTCTTGTCAACTGAGGTTTTTGTGAACAGCTAGGTAGTAGATTTTTTACATTCATAAACATAAGCACATGATAGCCTCAATTGAATAAAGATATTGTAAATACTTTTAATTCAAGATTGTGCATTTTTCAATGAGTTTGAAAAAAAAATCGGTCAAGTGCGAATGTACCTAGCTAAATTTTCTGACGGTTATAAAATTTAAGATAAACCTTTCGGATACATTTCAAACGTAATTATAGTGACATTGTGTGTGAACTACTATCCCAGTAGTTGCCATCTTTAATTTTATTACATACTTAGCAATAGACGTGTCCACTCATTAGAACGTTTAATCTTAAATTTTTGGTCCCGATCTAATGACGCCAACGGGTCACCCAGTCTAGTTATGTGCGTAAGTGACATTTTTCAACCAGGGTACGAGGAAATGAGTCTGCTAGTGTATCGTTTTAATCCGATATTAAGTATACAACACAATTTGCCGTTCTACTTTCTCACAGTTATCTAAACTAGCCGCCATAAATGTCAACTGTAACATCGTGTATTGCTGATCACACGGTAAATCGCAGGCGGTAAGCCTCGGCGCAGCACAATAGTGCCAGCTCGCTTGGTATGAATAATGCACAGCCCTTACACACGCTTGGGTTGATGACTCCAGCTCACAATACACGGGAGGATCACTCTGTGAGCGTTGCAACCGCTGTTTACCCGTAATGATATGTAAGTATACTGACCAGAACAACGTGTAGAGATAAAAATCTTAAATGCCTTTATGAGAGACTATGCTAGTTGTTCAAATAGAAGGTTAGTGGGAAAACAATTGATTTGTGTACTCACAATAAATAATAGGTACTATGAACTGAAAAGGACATTCCCCCACTTCCGCTCATTTCGTAACATACAACTTTCTTAAAAAAAATAATATCTATTTGTTATGCTACGCTATACTTTGTAATAATGCTATAAATGATTTCAATTTCTATTATTTCTAAAAGTTCAGCACACAACAAAGCGAAAAGGTGACGAGAAGTAGATGGCTACAAATAACTCGTATCAGCCCTCGTGACCCATTCTACGAGATCGCACTTGTACTTAATTGTTTCTCTATAGGTGGAATGATTGTCATGTGGACGGTAAAACGACATCGCGTTCACCCACTAATAAGAACGTTAAGCAGGAAGGCCCAAAAAAGGGTAAACCATGACCACTACAAGTGCCTTATTTTTGAGTTAGGTACCAGAGTTTTTAACGTAACAGCATTCTATAGATGTTATGTTTGAATTTTTGTAGGCACGGTTCAAATTTGAGTCGCATTAAAACTCATGAATTACCTTCTAACTTAAATATAGCGGCTCTAAAACAAATCTCATTTTAAACCACCTATGAATAAGACATTTACCTCCGCTATCACGTAAAAATAGTAAATATTTTATATGCAACATGCGTCATCTAATTAGTTAATGCGTAGTATATTTATATATTAGTTATCATTAATTTTCAACAAGCTGTTGTAAGCCGTTGACTTGCCGTTGACTCCGTCTGTGAAGAAATTGTTAATCCCTACCCGTGGAACTGTGTAATTTTCAGGTATAAAAAGTATTTATGTTCTACTCAGGGTCTCAAACTATCTCCATACCAAATTTCATCTCAATAGGTTTAGTTTTTTGAGCGTGAAGAGGTAACAGACAGACAGAGTTATTTTCGCATATATAATACATATTAGTTTGCCTGTGGATATCGGGTTTCTAGTGTTTGATAATATTATTTTCGAAATTTTCTACAAACTTTAAAATGGTTTTAAGGGTAGGGATTCAAACAAAAGAAATTAGGTATGAAGTCAGTTTGTAGCTCTACACCCTTTAGCTTTTAATAGTTCACAGTATTGTTTAAAGTTGTCATCATTTTTTTCTAAAAAGGACAAAGACATGTTTTGCGGTTATTGTATGACTAATACTACGCTCCGTTTATTTTGTTTGCTTAGTGAATCATCTTAACTTTTACCTTTGGCCAGCCGGCGTGCTCGTGCTCAAGCCCACATATATAAAAATTAAGTAGGCAGACTTCCTTAGAAACAACATTTTTCTTTGGCTTGTATTTGAATACCTATCTATACTGACACAACTAGGTAAGCAAGATTGACAAAGGTGCAACTTGGTATTTGCATACAAAGCCTTTGACTTGATGGTAAAAAGTTATATCCTCAGTTATCTTCTGAATATCTCTGGCAATATTAGTTGGATTTTCCAAGCGAACGCACAGCTTTTACAGAAGAGTGGCGCCTGCGCTTCGTAAGCTCGACGCTACGGTATTTGTTTACAAACTTGAGTGTACATAATCAACTTGCATATCAGCATAATAATGTCGAGTTGCCACACATTTCAGAGCGAGCGCAAGGCTCAAATCAAACCTGTGCATTTTAACGGGAAAGCGACAATTTAGCGTTTAACATGTTTGAAATACTCTCATTTAACTTATTTCTCACTAAATTAACTTGAAGACAAGTATACCTACGTACTTACTTAGGTAATTCTCGTACCGTATTCCGTAATTTAAATTCTGCAAAGACTTCTCTGATACGGCGCAAAGGATGTTAATTACTCTAAAAATATCATCCGAACCGAAGATTTATAAATAGAAACTTCACTTATTCACAAAATGCGTTTCTGTTTATAAGTGTAAATTCTCCGCAAAAAACTCATTTCCTTTATTGTAACAAATGAAATTGTGGCTTTGGGTTATAACACTGAGTAATCAGTGAAATCCCATGAACAATAATAATTCGAGTAATTCGTTTACGAATTGGGCCGTTCGGCGAAGCGAAGAGGGCCGGCTGTGCATGTCAATGGCGTTTTTAACAAAGCACACGCAGAGATCCGATGCGATAACTGCACAATGGTCGGTCGACACACCGCGCTACTCCTGCAAGGTCTCGCGCATGTAGTAAGACCGCAAGTCAAGTTATGTAGATTAAGACATAAAACAAAACACGTCGAAGAATCCTTTTCTTAATCAAAAGGCTTATGCCTGTGAAGCTGAGCAGGTAACGGTAGATACACCTCAGGGTAGAGTTCACGCTTGACTGCGAAAACAAACTGTATGAGCATGAAGCTACCGCAAACCACAAATCTTGAAGCCCATGTACAGTCAGTGCCCTAACATAAGTAACCACTTTTCTATACAACTACTTAGTATGAAAAAGTGGATAAGTACATAAGTTAGGGAACCGACCGTACCTACATTTTAACAATTATCAACTTTATATCGTGAGTTTTTTCACTTTACCATGAACTCACACGAGTTGACGACATATTCAACGATGGTCTGAGTTTCCGTCGTACATAACACGGTATAAGTTAAAGCTAGAAACCCACTGACAGCGGAGGCGGAGCGGTGCGGCGCCTCCGCTATCAGTGGGTTTCATTCAAGCTTAATAGAAGGGAAGGCGGGTATAGTTACCGTAAGGTCGAGGTACTTTGGCCCTAAAGGGTAAATTTAGCCCTTGAGATTAACTCGGTCCTAGTTTAATTACTGCTTTCAGAATATGGCTCTGTGCCATGTGTTAGATGTTAATTGATCGATCATTTTTGTATGTCTTTATTTTACGTTTTATTTCAAGTTTTTATGTGGTTTTCATATGGGTCAAAGTAACCCTCCAATTGGTCAAAGTACCCCGCACTTACGGTACTAAAGGGTAATGGGGACCTATATTGGATTGTGAAGTTTAGGTGCAAAAACGAAAAAAAGTTTATGTTAACTATGCCCTTTTTTGTGCGAGGAGAGCGTGTGCAAATTTTCAAAAATGAAAAATATAGTCACATGGACTCAAGCGCATCAAACATTCATAAAGTATACGTCCTGCGTCTATCTAATAACCGAGAGGTATTAATCTGACGGGTGGGGGGTGGGGGTGGCCGTAAAAAGGGGTAGAAAAAAAACTATTCGAGCGTATCAGATATTCAGAGGGAATGTTAAGAGAACCTGAACCTGAAACATTTCCTAGTCAAATGACTAACGACTTAAGACGCCACCAAAAGCAAGACCGATTTTTTTAAATGACTACAAAAACGTGATCTTGAAATACTCGAGCGCGTCAGATTTTTATACAGCTGGGCTACTACGAAACTCGTAACTCGAAGTTCGTGTCGTGCTGTCCCTCTGACACTTACACTATTTAGTACGAGAGCGAGAGGGACCGCACAACACGAACTTCGAATTACGAGTTTCGTAGTAGCCCTGCAGATGGTTCAGCGAGGTTGAGCTAAATTAAAATCTGACAATTATATGAAGGGAATTCGTTGATCTGACCAGTTGAAAAAAATGTAGGTTGTTTCTTTTTTATTATTATTACTGAATGTAATAAAGATATATATAAATGTATAGAAATTTCTTAATACAAAAATATTTTAAAGAAAAAAATCTAAAAGAAAGTTTCTTCGTGTTCATCGTCACTGGATTCATTTTGGATTTGGTCAATTTTCTCGTCATCTCGTGATTCTGTTGATTGTAAATTTTGACATATTTGTAAGTTGTCCGACAAAGATTGAATATGTACCCATTTCATGGTTAGTGAATGTTTCTTGATTGAAAATAATATTTTTTGTCCTTGTGAGCGTGCCGCGCAGCACTGCCTAGGCGCGGTGAGCTTTTACCACGTCAATACCCATCATTTCGTCGCCAGTGTTAAATTTATAACTCGTATTGAAAATCGTTATTTATTCTCTGGCAGATGACACAAACATCAAAACGTAACCGAGGAAACAAAGCATAAAGTAATAGAATAATATCGATGGTGGAAGTCTCAATTGACGTAAGGGACAAAATGCTACTTTTCAGGAGAGCGAAAAGAAGTTTTTGGTAATTTTCAACCCTCACAGCATTGTTAATGTTTAACTTACCAGCGGACGTTTAATTACGTAAAATCTTGAATTTTCTTGCTTTTCAACGTGAAACTATAGACATTTTCGTAAAAGCTTACAAAATAGCTGTCCCTTACGCTGTACGGGTGGTTACCCCATAAAACGTAAATAAATAAATAATTTACCGATTTTTGGTCTTATAGGCATTTTATAATTTTATTTGCTACAAATTTGGACGTAAAGTTCCTGTAGAATTTAAAAAAAAATAGTGAATTAACTCAAAGAACCACTTTAATTACCTATTTAAAATAACGCGCAAAAGCCATAATTTTGTACGTTCCCCTTAAAAAATATGTAATTTGTAACATTTTCTTTAAATGGACATTAATAAGTTAAAAGTTAAATAAAACTCAAATAAATTTTATAAACGTTTTTAAACTTTCGTGATTCTCACTCATAGTCAAAATACCACCAACGGGACTTATCACGCCTAACACACACGAGTAATATTTACCTGACGTTTCGGCAACACTGCAGTGGCCGTGGCTCACGAGTGGACTGAAGTGTGGGGTGTCAAGTCTGCCTAGCAGCGCGAGTCCTTCGAACTACCCGCACTTGATCACTAATAGTACCAGCACTCGTATCACGAACTACCCGCAATTGTGATTTTTATTTTCACCCATCACACCGACTCACAACACTCATCACCCGACGTCGACACTTATAATAACAGGATTCCACGAAGATGAAAGCTTATATCCATCGTCCCGGTTGACATTTTTTTATGCTTTTTTATTTCAACTGCTTCACGTACCAATCTTGAGTAGAAATGACGTTCCGTGGACAGAATTTTGGGATTGTGAAGCTCAATCCAGTGGTTTGGTCCTGACTCCAACAATATGCTCGGCTATGGCTGACTTGTTTGTTTATAGCTGAGAGGGTCAAGGAAGATATTGCAGCTGTTAAAAATCGCCAAGTAAATAAGTTTTTTTTTATCCCGGAAAATAGCATAGTTCCGGGGGGTAGCGATAAACGAACTGATGATGTTGTTGATGACGATGATGATGAAATGATTTTTCACTATCACCACTGGCGTACTAACTCTGCTTGCTTGCATTATTGCTTACATGCTTGCTTGCTTGCTTGCTTGCATGCTTGCTTGCATGTTTGATTGCATGCTTGCTTGCACTATTTCTTGCACATTTGGGAGTATTCTTGCTTGATTTGTTGTTTGCATGCATGCTTGCCTTCTGGCTTCACGCTTGCTTGCATGCATTCTTGCACTATTTATGCTTCCTCTAACACACTGATTGCAGCTGTGAGGGAGTGGGACGCCAGCCCGCTTCATGAGCGCTGGAGGAGATACCATAGACCGGTCATCGCGGGATCGGGGTAACCCGCGATGTTCATCTAACCCAGACCGATAAAATTGCATGTTTATTGATTTGATTGACAAAATTACATGCTCACTTGCAAGCCTGCTTTGGTGGTTGCTTACATGCTCACTTGCAAGCCTGCTTAGGTGGTTGCTTACATGCTTGCTTGCTTGCTTGCTTGCTTGCATGCTTGCTTGCATGCTTTCTTGCACGCTTGCTTGCACTATTTCTTGCACATTTGGGAGTATGCTTGCTTGAGTTGTTGTTTCAATCACTACAAGTTCTAAAAGTTATCTGTTTTGATGCCTCCTACGACCTAACATTAACAAGGTATTTTAATGAACTAAAAGAAGCAAGCTAGGTATTTTACTTTAAGTTACACCCATAAAGTAACCTCAATTTTTAAAATGTCTGTTTGTTACTGTCCCTTACGACTAACAATTTACTCTAGTTTTAGCTTTTGATGTCCCTTACGCCCATAAGAGTATTCCTTATTTTATAAGTTGCTGGTTTAATGCCCTTACGACGTACCAATTACACCTTTTTTTAAAATGTCTGTTTGCTACTGCCCCTTACGATTGACAATTTACTCTAGCTCTTGCTTTTTATACCCCTTACGCCCATAAAAGTATTTATTGTTTAATAAATTGCTGTTTTTTAATGTCCCTTACGACGTTCCGATTATACAATTTTTAACCCTCAACATACATAATTAATTATACAGGCCAATTATTATTATGTATGCATCATCATCTCGGCCTATATAAGTCCCACTGCTGGGCACAGGCTTTCTTTATTAGGATCTGTCAGGACAGCTTAAAATAAACAAAGTAGCTAAGAGAATTTACCTCAACATCCTTGACTGAAATTTCATTACGGAAATGTTAGCTCGACGTCAAGCCATTAGGGGATCCATCAACTTAATCTTCTTTTTTTGTTTTGCTTTTGGCATCTTATAAAAAATACGCGCGTTGACAAAAAACAAACGTAGGCAATCAAATACGTCCTCCGTGTTTGACGTGTCTGGCACGACTGACCGAATGTGCAATGCGCAAACGCTCGGCGCGTGGAAGGTAGGTATCGCGTTAGTATTTTGATGTTAGGTACAAGAAATAGGTACAGGCGGTAAGGTTACGCCCAACAACTTCTTGCTTTTTTATCTTATTCGTTATAAAATGTTGGGGTGTAAAGGGCAATGAAACAATAATTGACCCATACGCCCTTTATTATATTTGTTTGTTTTTTTTTTAACGACATGAGCCGAGTCGTAAAGGACATATGAGACTGCACAGCCCCTTACGACCCAAATATTAAAAAAATAATACATTTACGCCATTTTTTGCAGCTAAACATTTTATATCATGTCCCTTAAGCTATTTTATTTTAAAATAATAAATGTTGATAACAGCAAAAGTAAGGGGCGTATCGTAAACTTGAATACTACCAATCGACAGAGAAAAAAAAACTCTAATTTTTTATGTTTAAAAGTGATTTTCGGTATTTTGTCCCTTACGCCAATTGAGACTTCCACCATCGATATGAAATATAAAAGATATATATCAAGAACGAACACGTTATTATGATCAGCTGAAATGGCATCATGGCGACAGACGGTACTAGTGTGGGGACCATGCGAGAGAGTAAGATATAAAAAAAATTAGAAGGAATGAGAGGCGCAGAGTGGGAAATACACAGTTCTCAATAGCTGTACGCTCCAGGCTTTATTGATAGTTTTAGCTCAATTGAATAGAGAAAATCGTCAGATTTAATGTCTTCCGTAATAAACAAGGATTTCCTTTAAAATAAAAATAAAATCGCGCTTGAATATTTCGAGAAGTTATTTTATTATAACTTTGTGACTTTCGCATTTTTTATGTCACGCTTAAATAGTCAGATTATTGAAATGTACACTTCTCCATATAATTAACTTACCTTTTCTTAATCTGACGCGGTCGAGTTTTTCAAAGGGTTGTTTTTTTACTAATCTGATCGGCTACCTACCCTCAACGCACGCCCCTATATTAAGTGTTCATATTATAGTGGTGGGGCACATCACACACAGGATGCAAGGATTCTCCCTATATGGTTTTCTGACGCGCTTGAGTAGGAAACCGCACAATCCCCTATTGGGCTCCCCTACTTAATTCGAACATACTTTAGCTCGAAGCCGCAGAAGCTAACCCATATTGCAAGTTCCGTACCTACGGCCCAATTGAATTTTTAATGATCCAATATTACGATGCTATAATGTGTTTTCATAAGTCACAGGCACAGGAGAGAGAGACGATTGGACGCGACCGTAGCTGGTATAAACAATAGGAAATCCTTTTTCTAGCAGTGGGCAATTAATACTGGCTAACGCGTTCTATTATTTAATGTTTTGTATGTTATCATGTGTTCTGTCTTACACGATATGTATAAGATGAAGTTAGTGCTAATTTTGGGTTAATGCCCTGACACGAAATGAGTTAACTATACCTAGTAAAAATTAGTAACCGAAAATACATTGAGGACGATAACTGTACCTACTGTACATAAAGAGAGCCTAACGAAGTAGTTACACATATTTAACACGTACATAAGCAAGTACAGTTAGTAGCAACCAAGTTTAGAATATACTTAGTGATTCATTCGGTAATGTGTTAGTAAATAATTAATTAATCAAAATTTCTGTAGTGTCTATTAAACTTCTACGGCTGACTGCCTCTTAGTAAGTAGATAGTCAAAAAATTATCCACGTGAAGGAATAGCCACAAAATAAAAAGTCGTAACTAGGTAGGTACCTACTTATTTTCCAGAGAAAATATTGTGGTCATTCTTGTAAATATTTTGCAAATATTGTGAATATAATGCAGAAACAAGAAAACGTACCAGACCCTTACAGTGTCTTCACTCATACGCTCTCACTTTCCTTAATCATTATTTGTTGTAGTTACTACATACAAAAAAATATATAATAAAAAAGAAGCTGTCTGACTGACATACCAACGCATAGCCCAAAGGCGTATATATGTATGATATGATAGATTTCGACGGATACTTTAGCATACACAGAGATTGTTTCTTTACACTCCATCCTAAAATAGGTACCTACCTACTTAGTCTGTTACAAACCGTTACGGTATTTGCGCCAGCGCCGGTACGCCTACAAAATATTTTCATTTCCGAGTTTTAAGATTTATATCGACGGTTGAAAGGAGAAATTGACTAGCGACATTTTTGTGAAAATTTTGAAACAGTTCAAACGACAAAGAAAAAAATCTGATTTATCAATCGTCCCGGGCAAAAAGTATTTCATATCTTTAGCAAAATTCTGCAAATAGGTAGGTACACTTACCAATAAAACTTCCGAGTCCTGAACCCAGCAGGGCGCCGGAGCTAGAGACGACAGCGCAGGTGTTGAAGGCGCGCTCGGGCTGCAGCGGCGCCGGCGGCACCGAGAATCCCAACCTCGCGAACGGCTGGTCTTGCCTCGTCACCGTGCGCACCCGCACCCTTCCGAGGGCGCACAGAACCTCCCCCGCGGACGCCGCTTCCCATACTCCCCATCAAAATGCACGTTGTAAATATTCTGCGACGCCAACCCAGACTTAAATACTCTACTCTCACTCATCAGTACCCTATGAAACTCCTTCTCGACCAACTCTCTAAAAGAAGATGTAATTCCAACGCATTGTATAGACGTCGAATCGTTGCAAGAGTATCTGCCGCTATCAAACTCTAAAACCGGCGAGTGAATATTTGGGAATCTCGGACTGCCGTGGCTTTTCTTGATCACTTTGTTATCCGCGATGCCGGTGTTGTTAGCTTTATTTGCAACTTTGTTTTTCCGATAATGTCCTACAGCTGACCGGCGGACTTTTGCAAGCAATAACGACTGTTGATGTTTATCTGACGATCGCGTGACCCCGTCAAAAGACATCAGTTGAGACTCAATAGATTGTTGCAAGTCTTCTTTCGGCATGGAAATCCAATATTTAGACCACACAAGATACATATAGCCGCACATGCCGAAGAAAATGATATTTATGAACGACCATACCGCTATAGTCATGAGCCGCATGTTAAGCTTTCCGTTTCCCGTCAACAGTGTAATAAAAATATAGAAAACAACATGTCTTAAAAGTTCAGAGCAAATTAGTGTTTGCAGAAAGCGTGACAGCGACGTAAAGGAACACCAGGAACAAAGATGGGTGGCGGTGCAAAGGGGAGGGGACTTTGGCGGCAGGCGCCTGCGCGGCGCGTACCGGGTCATTCACATCGGCAGCCTGCAACCCGCAATCCCCGCCCTCGCCTACCCTACTCACCCCATTCATAAAATACAAACCCTTCAAATAAAATTTGGATTTGATTTGGATGAAAATTAAAAGTTAGTTCCAAAAAGGTTTTATTTCAGAATAAGACCTGTATACATATGAGATTCAAAAATAACAACCAGCTATTATACTTATAATTAATGCTCACTTCACTTATCGTATCGCACATAAACTTAAATATAACTAATAATACTTGTATAGATCGGTACTAATTTCATTAATATTTTTCGGGTTGTGAATGTCAAAACATCTACTCGAGAAGTAGACGGGAAAACACACTAGCACTGAATGTTTTACTATTTATTATTATGTAAGGTATGTATGCAGTTAATTCAATATTAAATATATAACGCTGATTAGATTTAAATCATTCATGGACCCTATGTTAACAAAAAAATATATATCACCAAACACTATGTATTTTATTTCTTATTATAACTTCGGTTGATAAGCAAAAGTCACTAAGTACCAAATAGGTACCTACTTGTTTTCAACAAAGCTCGTATCTCAGTATGAAATATTAACTTGATACGATTTTTTTAAGAGCAGTGACAGAAATTTTTGTGAGTTTTGCTTGTCATCTGGCGATAACATTAGTAAATTAACTAGAATTATATGATAATTAAGTAACAATACAATTGCAATTACAAAAAAACAGTGAAAATAAACTATTTACTACAAAATACAAAGTTAGATCCAAATTTTAATATTGACACGCCTACATATTTATAAACAGGTTAAGTTTCAGTCTGACTCATACACAAAGCGAATCCATACAATCGTAGGTACAATATCTTTGTTATCCTATCCTCCAGTGAGTGAGTGAATGAGTTTGTTTGTTACTTCTTCACGCTGAAACGGCTGGATTGATTTGGATGAAATTTGGCAGAAAGTTAGTTTTTAACCTGGATTAAAACATAGAATACTTTTTATTCCGATATTCCCACGGGATAGGGATAAAATCTCGAACTAATAACCGCTGGGCTTAGAGTCATGAAATTTGGTACGTAGATAGCTGAACATCTGGAATAAAACATAGTCTACTTTTTATTCCGATATTCCCACAGGATAGGGATAAAATCTCGAAACAACAACCGCTGGGCTTAGAGTCATGAAATTTGACCATGATTGTTTTTAATGTAACGTCAATGAAATTAATAATTTAATTTACGGGAATTCCCATGGGAATTTTAAAAAATCCCGGAATTTCAATTCAGCTGCTGGACCTAATGATTTACGTGTGCGAAGCCGCGGGTAAACACTAGTACTTAATACACACTATATTTGTATGCAATTTGTTTTACCGTGGAACGCTCACTTTTAAAAAAAGACAGTTTTCGAAAAATTCAATGTTGCTATTTGCAAAAATTTTTGGCCCAACCTGTATTCAGTTATAGCCTGAATATGACTGGCGTAAAATATTTGAACCTAAAGAACTATGTTATACGAAATAAACTTAAGCTATCTTAATTAAATTCAAAGCACAATAAAGTGAAGAAACGTAATATGCATGTAACGTAACATAACACCAAAGACTCGTTTAGTGATGGGACCTAATGGATCTTGAGTTATATCGGTACTTAGTAATTCGTAAGTAACGAATATTCTAAGATTGGTTTTTTGGAATCTTTTTGTATTTTTTATTTCAATTCCAAATGTTTACTTTTACGGTCATCCCGTAAAACCGAAATTGAAAATACAAACTGAAATATAGATGCACAGAAAAAACAGAAAAATAAGACCATCACTGGGAATCGAACCCAGGTCCTCGGTAATCTTAATTTGATTGCTTAGAAACGATATCTCTTGTCCGGGTGAGCGGTTAGTTCCAAAGGAATGCCGAAAAAGTTTGAGGGCTTACGGCATAGATGTCGCTAGCGTCGCTGCTTAAGTGACTAAGTAAGAAACCCAAGCTGAGATATGAGGTGCATAGGGAAATTCGTGTCGGTACCGTTGACCATCAGTGGTGTAGCGGTATAGCACGCGGTACGGATTACCGAGGACCTGGGTTCGATTCCCAGTGATGGTCTTATTTTTCTGTTTTTTCTGTGCATCTATATTTCAGTTTGTATTTTTAACGAATATTCTTGCAACCTCCGTTTAGCCTTACTTAAGTGTCAAATAATGTTCCAACCAAAAATTTCACTAATACATATTCTAATCAAAATTAGCGTAATAATCGGATTAATGATGACATTAATTATGATTAAGATTTTAAATTATTAGTTTTATCGATTCAAGTTTCGACACTTTGACTCTCTAGTCTTGTGATATTGACAGCTGTCACCCGCGCCACGCTACAATGAAAGTACTGTACATCCACCTGTGAATATTTGATATCTACTCCGATTTTGCTTTGACATTCTTTCGTTGTTCAAGATACAAAACGTCGTGTTTTATTTTATTAATTATACACGTGCTAGTAGAGTTACGACAGTGATAAAAGGATAATTGTGCGCGTTGATAATTGCTTGGGCTCATAGAGTTAATAATACCTAATGAAATTTGACTGATTTAAGTGATTGAAAAAATTAATAACTTTTTATCTATTGTTATTATTATTACACTTTATAACAATTGCTTCGATCCACGTACAGTCAAGTGTAAAATATGAACTTATTCAAAGTTTCAAAAATAAGTACCACACTCTTATTCCGATGCAATATATTTTTGAGTGGTTCGAATAGATACTTATTTTGCACTTGACTGTACGTCGCATGGAACAACAGGGCTACAACGAAACTTGAAACTCGAAGTTTGTGTCGTGCGGTCCCTCTGACACTTATACTGTTTAATACGAGAGCGAGAGGGACCGCACGACACGAACTTCGAGTTTCGAGTTTCGTAGTAGCCCCTCAGAAGTACTCTAAACTAACCGATTGAAAAACCTTAAGACCCTTGTACATATTAAATTTTTGTTTATTTTAATTATGATCATTACACATTCTAATGACTAGATTATAAATATACAACTGCCATTCATGTCGATTTCATCACATGGTTATTATTTATTGATAAGGGTATTACACAATATTCAATTATTTTGTTTTAGGTTATTTACTCTAACAATCAACTAGCTAAGTCAAAAGCTTTCAGGATACAATTTTGTATGTACAGTCAAAGAAACTGGATCACGGCCAGAGTGGGACCTATGGCATGCCTTGCTTGAGTACGCAGCAGAGGGTAGGCAGCGCTAGGGCTGGCCCATGTTTCTCGAAGCATATTAGTCTAATATGATTAGTGTTTTGTTTCATATTTTCATTCAATTTACGAGACAAAACACTAATATTATTAGACTTGCAAGCTTTGAGAAAGAGGGCCCTGGTGGTGCGTTGCTGCTGCGCGAACTACCAACTGCCTACCCTGGAATTGACCCAATGCACGACAACGTACAATCGAGCTCATAAACCTGTGAGCAAAAAATTTGATCAAAAATATCTGAACACGACTCTATTGTTAACGGCGTAGAAGCGAATTCAGATATTTTTGATCAAATTTTTGCTCACAAGTTTATGAACGCGACTGTACAAACCTTTGCGCGGTGAATATCATGGTTCATGCCGTGTATCAGGTAATGTCGTGTTGCACGTGTCTCCATCAGCAGATGTTCCTGCGCTCCGATTTCTGGACGATGTGGTGTCCTCTCGTTAAAGAAGCGAAGACGAAAATCCCTAAACAGCTGTGCATCTTTCGTTCTTTGAAATTTAAAGAGCGCTTTGGTTTTACTACTATTTAGGTGTGCTGTTCATTTTTATTGATAGATAAGTAATTAAAAACAAATAAATATCATTAATATCACGGGACATTAGTTACCAAATGACCTAGTCGGACTAGGCTAGTCCCAAAGTAAGCAAAGCTTGTGTGCTTGTGTTATGGGTACTAGATAACGGATAAACATAGTTAAGCACAATAGATACACGGACTCGAGAACAAACATTCGTATTTTCATACAAATATCTGGCCCAACCGGAGATCTAACCCGGGACCTCAAGCTTCATAATCTAACCTGGGCTATCAGGTCATCTAGGTAAATGTTTCGATCCATCTGGCAATAATCCATCAAATTCAAAAGATACGCGATAATTTACTGTACCGTACACACACAAAACTTACTTTACTCTAAGTAGTTTCTAATTCCATCTCCTCGGACATTTATTTACTGTCCTACTAGCAAATGATATGATAAAATTACAGCACTCCTTTTTGCTACACGTAATTTTAGTAGGCTTTGATCAATTCACACACCAAGACATCTACCAAGTTTGTCAAGCTACTAAACAACAGTTGCTAGATGTAAAATCAACGTTGCAAAATAATATTAGTACCACGAAGGTACTGGAAAACCAGCTGAACAAATTGGAGGCAAGTAGCCAAAAGATTGAGCGCTTCTTCAAAGAAAAAGCATCTACAATTACAAATAATGTATTTGATCAATTTCCCTTTGGTATTTTACACCAATCATTGCATCTCAGTCGCGCGCGTCAAAATCATCCCTCGCGCATTCGAATAGAGAAGTGAAATGCTACCATAAGTACATTAGTAACATGTGATGCTTTGCATTCAATTGATTCAATACTAAGCAATATTATTGTGCTCATGATCTTCAATTCTTAGTTTTAATTGACGAGCGGCACTGGCCGTGACGGTTTGTACAAAACATGTTCCTGCATAGGTGCATTTTTCCGACCGCAATGATACCTACCTAGTTTCGATTACGATTATCATCATACAAATAATATGAATCTGTCTCAACTATCTACTCCCATACCACTCTTAAGCTATGGTAAACTCGTGTCTTCTTGATAATAGATTTTCAAGAATTTTCTAATATTTACGCTACTAGAATTTAATAAATAACACACAATAGATACAATAATTAACAAATAGAAAGAATTATAGAACTAAAACTAACTTACTCGAATTTTCTTGTATTACGTATTTTTAAGACTTTGCATAAGCTAAAACAATATTTCTATTTTTGCAAACAACACAAGCTTTTCTTGCTGTTTTGACTATAGTCAATTTTAGAGTACTCTTTTTAGGGTTCCGTAGCCAAAATGTCAAAAACGGAACCATTATAGTTTCGCCATGTCTGTCTGACTGTCTGTCCGCCCGCGGCTTTGCTCAAGGACTAGCAATGCTAGAAAGCTTTAATTTTTTGCACGAATATGTATGTAAACGATGCCGACAAAATATAACAGTAAAAAAATCAAAAAAAAATTTTTTTAAAGTACCTCCCATAGTCGTAAAGCGGGAGTGCTTTTTTTCTCATCAGAATGGTTTTAAGTATATCAAACTTACAAGGAAAACTATAACGGTTAACTTTTCTTGAGAATTATTAGTAGTTTAAGAGTAAATAGCAGCCTAAGGTATAAAATATACCTAAACTTGGAATGTTCCGTACAAAATACGAAATCCTTAGACAAATATTACTTGAATTTTTCATAATGGCTACGGAACCCTATTTCGGCCGGTTTTTATTGACTGTACTTACATTGTCATTAAATACCTACACATCTTTATGTGTTAAACTGACTATCTCGAAGACTTTAAGATGTTTTATTAGGATTCGTTTTCATCAAATTTTCTCGTGGACCCATTTTCTGTTTAGCATAATAACAATGTTCAAACAATGTTTTGTATAACTTCAAGGACGCCTGGTCAAGAGGGTGGAGTAGTGCAATATTGGAAGCATTGCACCGCCTAGCATTATTGCTCCAAAAGTAGGTTTGTGCACCAACCTGAAAAGGTAAAACTACTTTAGTAATTTCGTATGACATTCCGATGCCGACTACGGCATTGGAAATGTTGGAGCGGTGAAGGTGGTAAACCTTACAAAGAATTTATTTAAAGCATCTTCTACTTTTGATAGTAACTACATCAGGGAATATGGCAGATGCAAGGATGCAAAGAGTGTAGAGAACATAAAATGACGAATGAATGTCACGCGGGCTAGTTGTGGCACGTGACAAAATAACTAGGGTACATCACTAATTATCGAATGTGTGTTATATATTGATAGTTCTATGCAACCACTAAGTTAAGAACCTTCGATGGCATGTCGTAATCAGATTATAGTTTTCTCAAAAACTGATGCCTAGCAGATGACCTAGATTTGTTTAGTTATCAACTTATCATATCTATGTGTACGTACCTACAGTAACCACCAATATCCAGTCTACACCAATATTTGACACGACAAAGCATTCATAAATAGCTGATTGATTTTGCAATACTTTAGTTAAGTTTAATTTAATATAATTTAATTGTATTTTGTCATAATGGGATGATTTCCTAAATAAACAAATTTATTATTATTATTATTATTTCTAGGGTCAGTAGGACGTGGCAGATATTTTTGCAAGCTCCGCCGTGGCAGATATTAATGCAGGCGACTGTATTATTTTAATAACAAGGTACATTTTACAACTGTTTTTTGTATGTCCTACATACTCTGCAACTAATGAACAGATTTCAAAAATACTTTAACCAATAGAAGCTACACTTATCTCCCATTAAAAGAGGCTACTTGTACCCCGGAAAAATGCACAGACAAAGTTGCAAACAATGGCTAAGTGTCTTATAATTTACCCAAATAGCTTACCATGGAATCGACGTGACCAAAAGAGTGTATGAAAACGAAAGGACCAGGTTGACCCAAATCCTTGTACACCGTCGCAAGCTGCTCGATATCCACTGGCACTGTAGAACTGAAAACATAGACAGTTCTGTTTAGCAACTGCATTAAGGTTTTTCTGAAACTGAAGCCTAACTAGGGCGACGGCGGACTAGTAAAATACACTGGTGCGACGCAGCCGCCTTAGTAACTGCAGCTTCGAAGTTTAAAACCTAACTCAGGTTGAGGGGGTGTACTGCGGATCCGTTCATTTGTAATTTGAACTAAGGTGACTTATTTGTCGGGATATCGATGTGACCTGACCTGTTTACTATAAATGCCTATATATTTAGGTACATGAACAAAATATATCAGATACAACAAAATTTATACAAGCGTGAGTTGTTCTTGTTATATTCCTGTGTCACTTTCCTGTAACTTAAAAAGATCGGAAAGACTCAAAAACTTTAACATCAACTCACACAAAGTGATCCAATCGGGGTGCAGCGTCATAGCGGAGGCGAACACCTGCACGAAACCCAGGATCCTGTACTTCCATGTGTTAACGTTAGCTGCTCGACTTTCCAGGTCGTGCAGTTGCTGCAGGCTGAACGATCCCTTGCGTAGCAGAGAGATCGGGTCCGCGCCTGGGAAGTTGCCCGGGCTGTACGATTGGAGCACACCATCCTCAATGATGCCTACCGCTGTGTACTGTAATCAAAAATTTTAAAATAAATTAGTTTTAAGCTGTAGGTTAAGGTATACCGTAGGCGACAGACTAGCAACCTGATACTATTGTACCGTTTTTGTCAAACTATAAACCTAAAATTGCTAAAAGTGGCTCCGAAGCGGTAACGTTTCGTGAGTTCTGCCTACCTCATTTGGAATACAGGTGTGATGTTTGTGATGTTTGTGATATTTGTGTGTGATAATTATAGAACTAATAATTAATATTTGGGGTTGAAAGTAGAAATATTTTTTTTCGTAAGATTACAAATTGTATAGCAGGATATGTGTACAGTCGATTTCATACACTTCTGGCCAAAAATTAAATCAAAAATATCTGAACCTGCTTCTATGCCGTTAACAACAGTCTAGTTTACATATTTTTGATAAAATTTTGCTCAAATGTATAAGAACTGGACTGTACCTGCTCAATCGAATTCAATTTAGCAGGTAGTGTAAGCATTGTGCACTTTACTATCTACCGTAAGCGAGCTGTTTGTATGACTACGCAATCTTTATGCGTGAGATCGGAATAAAATTCACATCTTGTCTGTGCAAAAAATGGGTCTACGATCACAGTAGCAAACTTACGATATCATCTTCTCGTCCGGCGTAAGAGAAGTGTATGCGGAGATCGCCGACTTCGTGCTGCAAAGCACTCTCTCCGTGATAGTAGAAACCGGAGTGGAGCTTAATATCCGAGCGCTCCGGCCGCGAGTCTGACCAGATCTCGTAGTAATCGTTGACCTTCCGCTTTACGTCTACGCCTAGACAATGTAATAAACTCTTCTCTAATCTGTGATTTCATATTGTGCCACAGCAATCATTGGTAAATAATGATCAAAAGTACAGTCACCTTAATATCTGCCACAGCGGAGCGTGATAAAATATCTGGCACGTCGTACCAGCCCTAGAAATGAAGTCGTATCAGATATTAATGCACGCTGTGTTGTGTCAGGTACTGGTGACTGTAGAGTGCGCGTGGCAGAAGCTTAGCTTTGCAATGATGTCTGTGATCGGTCGATGCCCAGTGCGCAAAATAAATTAGTTGTGTTTCGAGTGCACGCAGATAGTGTAGGTACGGCGAGAATCGGGCGGTGACCAGATTTGCATCTCACACAAATGCGAAGCCCAGGTTAAGCCTCGCAAACTGTATTTAATGAAGTGAAGCTGAAGCAAAAGTATCTCCGTAAGCAATTATTTTACCTAAAAACAACCATCCGATCTTAACATTTTCAGCTATATGCGTTTCACTAAACAGCGGCATTGATGTCGGATTGTGATGACCGGGCCTGATGTAGAACAAGTTAGAGTCCACCACATAGTCTCTCCAATCTTTGTGGTACCAATATGTCTTCTGAGATTCCTCTGCTGGTTCACTTAAGAAGTTTTCCTGCTCCCTGTGAAAATCATGGTACAAAAACTAATTATTTTACTAGAAAGCACAGAAATCCTAAAGTTCATAACACCTTTTTTTCTAATAGGACAGTTTTATACTTCTACGTCAAATTGCACGATTTGACCGACACAACACGTGAACGAAATTTAAATCATTTGATTGTAATGCGCTTTATTGGCTTCATACTGCACGATAGTCGCGAACTCTACAATACAAATGATTCGGGGACACGTCGTTCAAGCATTTTCGGAGCAGTAAATATTGCTCCCGGTAATTTGACACATCTACCAGCTTCATGATCGCTAATAGACGCATTGTGACGCAATGACACTGGTAGTTAGATGTAATCGCAGTTTACCTACATCTCATGGAAACTATGTCTATTGTAATTAATAGAAAGTTAATAACACTTACGTTGTTTCTTCTATCCACTGGTACATCTGCACTCTCTTTCTCAGTTTCACAGCCTGCACTTGTATATTGTAGTCGGGCTCTGAGATGGGCTCGAGGATGCGCAGAGGGCCCACGATATGTACCACTCGGCCTTCATACCGCGCTGCTTCATCACCGGTATGAACATCTATGCTGACGGCGGATGAGACCAGCTCTTCTAGCATTAGGTTGCTTTGAATTGTATGGCTCTAAAAGTATGTAGGATTGGTTAAAAAGAAAGTGAGCAGAGAATAATAAGGTTCTACTTGTCAATTTCGGGAGTTGACATAATTGAGGTCATCTTTTCTCTACAATTGAGTCGCTTAACTTCAAACTCGAGTAAATCCAATTCGGTCATTTTTAAGATTTTTAACCCCCGACGCAAAAAGAGGGGTTTTATAAGTTTGACCCCTATGTATGTCTGTCTGTCAGTATGGTGTGTCTGTCTGTCTGTCTGACTCTGTGTGTATTACTGTGGCACCGTAGCTCTTAGACGGGTGGACCGATTTGAATGCGGTTTTTTTTTATTTAACAGCAGTTCTTAGACATATTTCATCAAAATCGGTTCAGCCGTTTTTGAGATATTGAACTTTGAAGTGACAAAGTCGGGGGTTTTCCAACTTATTGATGGTTAGGTTATGGTATTTAATAAAAGGGTAAAAAAAACTAGTTTTGTTACATTTTTTTCGGTTAAGCGTAAGTATTCCGTGTCGTTTTTGAGAAAAATAAAGTTAAAATATTTATTTATATTTAAAGTTATACAAATCCACACGAGTTTTTTCAAAGATAGCTAAATTGCAATCGATTATATCAAATGAAGGTAAATCCAATTAACATTTTATTTTTTGTAAAGAATTGATGGTTTTAATGCTGAAGTTGCCGAACTGGAACGATTTCTTTAATGTTTTAGCCATAATAAAAAAATACTGGCTTTCAAGTGGGTACGATTTTATTGATCACCTAATAAATGCGTTTTCGGCAACCTAATAAATAATATTTGTTCCTAAAATAGTAGAACTGTCACCTAAATTGAATCACCAAATAATATTAAAACGGTTTTACCTAAATAAACTGAAAACTGAGTGTGTGACTCAAATTTTTTAATAAATAATATAAATTCACCTCGGCCCAGAGCAGGAAATATGTGACTCCCGCAAACAAAATTAGACTCAAAATTGTTGTTAGCCAGGTCTGCTTGAACTGGTTTTTGACTGCATTCAGATCCACCTGAAAGACATGCAAAAGAATATAAATTGTCAAAAATGTTTATTAATTAATATGTAAATTTCAGTAGGTTGTACTGGGTAAGTGAGATGTGCCTACTCTATGCTTCATCTTTCACTCTAAGAAACAAATGCACTGATTGCATATCTTTAAATTAAGTGCATGTGAATTAATCAGGAACCAGTAGATCTATAGATGACCAACATTCAACTCGAAATGAATCCTTCTACAATGTAATTAGAAATCAAGTTGCTTTGTTGCTGCTTTTTGCTGATTGCTGTACATACAGAGCATGTCACTTTGTTTGTGTTGTGACAGTGAAGAGTTTAATGCTATAGCATTATTCTGCATTACTTTCTCTATTGTATCCTATAAATATAACAAATGGGAAAGTTTGTATGTGTGTGTGTTTGTTATTTCTCCATGCTAAAATGCCTCTGATTTAGATAACATTTTAATATGTAAATTACTGTCTGGAATAACACATAGGCTACTTATAGGGTTTCATAGTCAACTAGGAACCTTTATAGTTTCGCCATGTCCATCTTCTGTCTGTCCGCGGCTAAGCCCAGAGACTGTTAGTACTAGAAAGCTGCAATATGGCATGAATATACATATCATTCAAGCGGACAAAGCGGTAAAATAAAAGAGTTTAAATTTTTTTAGATAAAATAAAAAATTGTAACTGCTATGAGTAAAATCATGTGTTGTGGGAGTTTGTATGCAACATTAATGAATTTTACTATGTAAATAACTTTTACTATGTAATTATTGGGAATTCCCATGGGAGTTTCTGCAAAATTTTAGAATTTTGTTTTAATAGCTAGTCTTTATGGTTCTAGCAACTAAAATGGGCTAGTACTAAGATAGCAGAAATCTCATCAATAATCATGCTCAATAATTTTGAATCATCTTTATTGCAACCTTATTGCAACCTAAGGTAAGTCACAACATTCTATATATACAGAACTATTCGCATGGCAGCATATTTTACCAAACCAACATAGCTGAAAGCATAGTTTTCCAGAAATAAGATATTTTATCCCAAAAATTTGAATAGTTCCCAGAAACCAAATTAGTTGTTATTTTTTTTTAATTGGTGAATATTTTTTTGCTACCAAAAGGCATTTCAACAAAAACAAGTTAACATTATTAGTTCAATTCCAGGCAAAAAGGCATGATACTAAGGAGACCTTTGAACAAAAACATTTTAGAACAAATTTACAGTATTACAAAGTTGTAACAAAAAGGTAATTGTGCAATGCTAAGCATATGCAAAGGTTGGATGAAATACATTATACATAGACACAAACATAGCTTAGCTTATTGCTAAGGGTGAAACAAAATAATAAAAGTGATTGATAATTATATCCTAAAAGAAATGTACAAAAATATGGTACATGTATAACTATCAAAAAGGAAAAAATTAACCAAAATTTATATGAAAACCAAATGATAAATAAGTTACTATAAAATTCTGTTTACTTACTGGCATTTTCTTCTTATCACTGGTGCAGTAAATAGCTTGTAAAGTTGTATTTGTAAGGTGCAAGACTGAAGTACTTACTGAACCCTGAAATAAGGTAAAGTACAAAAAGTACCTTGGTTTCAATGGTAGGGCTAGCTCGGGCTACTTTTAAGTATGATTATAATAACCTCACTAATACGAAACGAAATGTTGGTAATTTTTACCAGTGGGGTTATTTATTTACAAAGTGAAATAAACTATAATTATACGTAAACCATACGCTAAACTTGAAGCAAACAAACAGCAACATTATGATGTCCGAACTGAGTAGAGTAGTAGTATTTGTTTTAAACTGGTGTTTGTTTTACAGAGAAATTTGCATTCGTGTTGGACCTTAGTTTAGTTTGGACTGCCTGCAGCTTGTTTTGCGGATCAATCAGCTGTCAAAATCACTGGCACCGGCTAAAGGATGTTGAGACATTCGTACCGCAGATGCTATGGTATGGTAATGCAAGCAATGCTATGGTACTAAGTTAAAGAAGACTTAGACCTAAGCATTACAATAGTAAGTAAATAATAATACTTTTTATCTTCGATTTGGCTGCATGGATGACGCTTCTTTTGCTCTCCAAAAAAAATCTACATGTCATAATGACAACACAGACAGGTCAGCTGTTTGTGGTGGTGGTGGTGGTGTGTAACCAGTGTGTAACTTAAAAACAAAATAAACGTTCTCCTTATGAGTTCCACTTTATTATTCGCTTATGTGATAAATGTTGGTCATATCGAGATGCTGTAATATTACTCTGGTTTCATTATGTCAATCAGCATCAGAGGCTTACAGTTAAAACGAAGTTGTTCGTTTTCTTTTCTCAATTATGCCCTCACGAGATGCTATCATGGAATTCCATTTTTAGATCTATATGAAAACACAACCGGTGGGTTATATTGATGTGCTAGTATTTGTCTATTTAAGTTTTATGTTATTTTATCACAGTAATTTTGCAACTAAGTGACTTCTGTTAGATCTTAAAATTATTTGTGCCTCAGGTCATCCTTTATCTGAGTATATGCATACAAAATTAAAGAAAAACTACCCGGCTTTGGATACTCTAAGCCATGATCGATTGCAATACTCATTACAAATACTTAAAAAGTTTGGTATCAACTCGTCAGAAGCATGTGATAACCCTCATGTGTTCTGTATGAACCCAATTTCTTTGGATAACTATGGAGAAATACTCAAAGAATGTGGATTTATCAACATTGTGCCAAAACATCTTGTAAGGTAAGTGGCTTAGCATTATTAATCATCAGGTTTAGATTGATTAAAAAATTATATGAACAAAAGACATGTTTTTTTTAAATTAATACAGAAGAGTTGAAGCATGCCGCTCCACCATGCACACCCCTAATGGGTTCTGTGATAGAAATATTGTTTCATAGTGAAAACATTCAAAAGCAAAAATTTTATTTTCTTAATAAAAAAAAATACTTAATATTTTTAAGATTTGTAACATTTAACAACTGAAGAACATAATGAACTATTTTACATTTTCTGCATATCTGCATGAATTCAAATTATGTGCTGTTGCAACTGTTGTGATGGTAGGTACAATCAGTAGTTTTATGTTATGTCTAGATATTAATGTCTGCTTGACAATGGATTTGATTGTAGGTAATAATATTTAATTATTTCAGATATCGCACACTAGTACAATCCCATACAATAGCTCATCATAAAAAGGAAGGCCTTATTCGGGATGATATTGAGTTGGAAGAAGTCCTACAAAGCTGTTTTCATGAGTGGCCATCTTTGCATAAGATCAGACATCACTTTCCTGATTCCAATACTTCAATCTGTATGTACCTAATGCTGATTGTCAAAGAAAACTTACTTAATAACAATTCTGCAAAAACAGAAAGTAAGGTAAACTTACAAGTGCTCGTCGCCGTCCCAGGAGTTGGTATCTTTAATCTTATGATATTAGCAATAGAAATGACAGCAGGGTGTCGTCTATTGGGCACTAGCTTGTCGAGCACTCGGACGATTACCTTATACATGGTAAATGTATGCAAGTGAGAAGACAATGTCTTCTTTATGACATGTCATGTTATAAAGGCCTATTTTCATTTGCTCTTCTTTTATAATGTTATTTTTTATAGAATACCAATACCAATACCTAACTAACCTCTCCTAACACCCTTTTTTTAATTAGACTAATTTATTGGTATTACACTTAGTTGTATTCAACAAAGAGAGTTTTTTCGGATTTTAGTATCCTCCTAACGCCCAAGATAAAGTTTTGATTTATGAACATCAAGTTGTCATTTATGATAGAGTTTGATGTTCAAATTACAATATAAATCCTTTATAAAGGACTTTGGGCGTTAGGAGGGTATTCACATTGCTATACAAATGCAAGAGAAGGCAGATCTATATCACCTTTTTGTACTTAAGTGTATACATATATGTATACTAATATATGTTTTGTATACATTGCAGTGGCTGTTCGCTTGAGTGTTCTAGAGGGTTATCTTACCTGGAAACTATCAATCACTCCAGATGAATTTAAGAAATATTGCAGAAACTATTTGCCTTTGAAACATAAACCAATGCATGATATTCAGGAAGCACTGGATATAGCTGGAAATAATATAAAATTTGACATAAATAGCATAAGACGAAATGGTTTTGTTATATCAGCAGACCCAGTCAACACAAAAATGATTCTAGAAAATGTTGAAACACTGGCTGGACTCGACATTAGAGAGGCAATAAGGATAGAACCTGCTATTTTAAAGAATAATTATAATTCTCTTTTGCAAATAAGAGATATTTTGGAGGTAATCATAATCATATTTTCTCCATTTTTCTTGTATTTAATGTGTATAGTTGACTGATATTCAAGTATCTAATGAAAAGTTTTATTAATATTTATATGCTTTAGTAATATTAATTTGTTATGTTCAAGATTTATGTCATCAACATACCTATGCACTATGCCTTGGAAAAGGGTTAATAATAAGCTTTTGTTGTATGTCTAGGACAAATATTGCATGTGGGATTCCAGATTTACTTGGAATTCGGTATCCATTATGTAACTGATCAGTAGGTACAGTTAACACAAAGTATAGTCAGCAAAATGCTTAGATGTACGAGTATATACTTGTTTTTTTACGTATTCTTATTTGTGCATTCTTTTTTTTTTGGCTAAACATATTATCTTTTGTTGTAATTATTTTTATTAATTGTAGGAATATAGAATACCACAACTTGCTCAGAGGCGTTGTTTGAAAGTCTTCTGTATGTGTCCTAAATCTGTGCGCGAGCGATTAGAGGACCTAAAAAATTTAAAGGAGTACAATATTTTATCAACTAATCCAAGGGTAAGAATAACTTTGATTCCCAGAAGAATAAACTTTACTTTGGCCATTCTTATTATAAGATGAAACTTATTTTTCGCTGTTTATAGGTCCTGTCAATGGTCATACATCAACGCAAAATGATGACTCGTCTTAGTAAAATACAAGCAGCAAGGAAGCAGTGCTACAGTCTAAATCACCTTGTCTCTTCGAGCAAAGTTTTCAATGAGTAAGTCAGTTGCTGTGTAGGAAGCGAGGTTCCCCTTGTTTACGCATATATTTTTTTTCATAATTCTATTTTGCATAATCGGTTTACGCATAGTAATATTTATGCCGAAACTGTTTTCGCATAACAGTTTACAGTTTACGCAGAATTCTCTTACGCATAACCAATGTAAGCCGAATGGGCTTTACGCATAATTTGTGAATTCCGAATATTGTTTAGTCAGAAAATTATTTACGCATAAATTAGTTACGCAGAAAGTTACTTTCCCATACTTAATGTAACTTTGCCTACGCCTAACTATGATTATTAAATAAAAAAAATGTATTACCTAAGCTTACTAACCTAATCCACTCTACTTCTCTGGAAAGTAGTAACTAGCGGGTTGTAGTATTTTTATAAAGCGGGGACATGACTGTGACTAAGTCGACGAAGCCCCGCTTCGCGAAGCTTCTATTTTTAATCTGAGGCATGAGGTTCATAAGGTAACTAAAAAACCTATCCAGGTTATAACATAATTACACATAACATTGTTTTGTCGATTGTATTAAAGGTATAAAATTGTTATTCCGAACATTGTTACCACCAATTTTATGTCTGGAAAGCAAATATTTATATGAATTTAACGACTGAAGCGGAGTCGACGAAGCTCCGCTCCTATTCCGCCTAGTTAACGCGCTTCGCGCCTTGACAAAATACCAACCTAACCTATAGTTGAGCAATCCCGTTACCTGGGTTTTCTTTACTGTTTCGCCTATCCAAGTATCAAATATTCATTGTTTTTTCATAAACCTTCGTAGTATTATGTTTGTTTTTTACATGCGAGGGGCTCTGCCCCCCGAGGCCCCTTGCGGGGGGTTTCGCCCCCCCGGCCCCATTCTTTATGCCCGTGCCTCTTTTACTGGTGGCTGTTCGTTCCATTACAAAATACAATTCTAACCTTAATAACCTTTTTTTCTAGTCGTCAATAGTAATTAGGTAATTTATTTTCGGACATAGATTTGGACAGGATTTCGGCCTATCAAAATTCTGCTAAATTATATATATGCTATACAAGATTATGCATAATAAAATTCGGCCATGTTAATATTATGGTAAAATAAATTCGTGTAAACCATTTTTCGGCGTATACAGTATTACTATTATTAGTTATTATTTAAGATTCGGCGTAAATAAATTATGCGAAACCTGTTATGCGCAATAAGTTTCGAACATTAAAAAGTATGCCAATGTTACCCAGGTAGCGACACTTTAGAATAATGCGTTTCAGAATTTTGTCTCTAGTGTGGAGCCACGCACATAATGTGTCACCGCTGACACTCCTCTCGCTACCCTACGAGTACGAGTCTCTGCCTTTGTACTTACTTTAAATTTTGCATTTCACTGCCACAGACGATGTTTAGAAGCGCATTAAGATGAGACGAGGAACATACTATAGTACTCATTCAATTCGTTCGTACCAGCTCGTGTGATTCGATCTATACTTTTTATGATTTATTTTACACTTTTGGTCTGCATACATACATACGTATATGTATACAGACTAAAAGTGTAAAATAGGACCAAAGCAGACCAAAAGTTGACCACGAGCTGGTACGAACGAATTGAATGAGTCAATGGTAATGTAATGACTACATAATGTGCACATCACAAGATTATTGAATACCTACAGGTTGATTCAATAAGTGATAATCGTTTTGTAAGAAGTATTAAGTGCTTATTTAAGTACAAAATTTTAAGGTGCCTTTGTATAAAAACAGCACTCACACAGTGAAAAGTGCCATAACTTTCGTTCAATTGATTCGTGACAGACAACTCTTGCCTTTACCTGAACCGAGCAACTAAATCAGAGACGGCTTTTGTCCTCCAATTAAGTACCTACTAAATAATAGTAGCTTCCAATATTTATTTAAATTTCGCGCCTTAGGTAGGTGTACGAAGAGTGGTATTTGAGGCATTTCACTAATCTGTTGAATATTTTGTAGCAAGAAAATACTTAACAAAATAAAATATTTTGTCTACTTATGTTAAGTAACCTACCTTACAATAATACCAAAAGGAAAATGGCCAATAAATTGGATGCCTCATCTCAGAGTTTGGTACAGTCACTTACATTAATATCTGCCACAGCGGAGCATGCAAAAATATCTGACACAGAGTCCTAGAATCAGAGTCTTATCAGATATTTTGTGCACGCTTTGTTGTGTCAGATATTCATTCTGGTATTTTTCATCTATTCTAGATATATCAGCAGTTTCGGTAACAAAGTCTGCGGGCGCGACATTGCCGTGCTGATAACATCTTCCTTGGATGTCCGGGAAGACGCGGTGCAGTTCGTTTCACCGGACACGTTGAAATTTGTTCTGACACAACTCAGAAGACACAAGTTCTGGCTGCATGCTGCGTTGAATGTAGTTGATGAGAACATAAAGTTCCTCAAACGACGATTCAAGAACGATATCATCCTCAAAAATTGCCAGCTTTTACTGTATCCTGTGTAAGTTAACTATCTCTTAAATAATTTTATAAATGAAAATTAAATTACAGCTCAATTAACCTAGGTGGGTAGTTCAAAACTAACTATAAAGGCGATCCAAAGTATTTGTTCGCAAGTCAGCGCTTTTAAAACGCGACGGTTTTTTTTATCGAGCAGTGTTGTACTGCGTTGGACGTTGGGCGTCAAAAATTGAATTGAAATTGGTCCAACGCCGAGTTTTTGCACAACGGTTTTTTAGTTCTCATGCGAATGAAGCCTAAAAAGCTTGTAATATATGCAACAGTTACAACAACTATTATGCATCAGATAAACATCGATACTTGTACTTATATAATATATAAATGTGAAAGTGTGTTTGTATGTTTGTCCGTCTTTCACGCCGTAACGGAGCGACGGATCGACGTGATTTTTGGCATAGAGATAGTTTATGGGCCCGACATAGGCTACTTTTTATCTCGGAAAAATGCACAGTTCCCGAGGGAATAGCGTGCGATAACCTAATTACATACGAGTACGACAAGGCAAGATTTTTTAATAACTCTCCAAGGCCTATTTTATTAAATAAAGCGCTCTTTCTCAGGTTGGACATTGAACAATATATTGAATATCTCCTAAATCTACGTGAAAACAGGGTCGCTGAAGGAATAATTAAACTCGATTACTACAATAACCTGAGTTGTGAGAAATTGACTGATGAGCAGGTATTGAGCCTGGCACTATATGAAATAGAGAAAAAGTACCACTTCAGCGGAGACGGCATTTGGGCGCGGCAAGATGGGGTCAAGATTGAAACTCAGTCCATAAACAGTTGACTCCGGTCAGTACAGATTTACATACATACCTACCTCTTTGTTCATAAAACTTTACAAACATCTACTAAGTCATATATTGAAATAAATTGGTTTAATAGTTTGGTTCCTTTTTCGGAATTTGGCTTTAACAGTGTCAGTTAGAGCAGAATTGAATGTGGATGATATTTTGAATAATGTTAATTACGGAGTTTATGAAAACAGGGATAAATATGTTAATAGTTAATAGTAATTACAGTAATATTAGTCTTGTAAAAAATGATTTTGAGGTGTAGGTAATAAATAAAAAAACCATTTAAGCACATCAGTAATTATTAAACTTTCCTGTAAATTGACGCTTTACATCTACGTTCGCAATCTCTTAAAAGTCGTGCTTTAAAACAATATTGCTTTTGGAATCCTACACTAAAATATTTATGAAATTAAAAATTACACATGCAGTAGGTAAAAACATAATTGTAAGATAAACCTATGGTTTGGTTATATACTCTGTCTTACATTCTAAAAATAGAAATGTTATAATAAAAAAGTTATAACAGCCACCTATTTTTCTATTTTTTGCCAACTGGCCATCAACTTAGCAACTAATCGAAGAAGGAGATCAGATGGATTAATTCCTTTTCAGGTTTACGTTATATAATGGCATTGGTATTATTATTGTTATTATAATTTCAGTTGATTTGCTTATCTACTTATAGGTAACTGAACTTACAAATAATTGTGTGGTTTCTAAGTATTTGTGCACCATCAGAACACAATCTTATCCCTAGGTATATGAAAGCAAAATATATCTTAGTAGAGTTGGCACACTATTCACGTAATTTTCTAGTATATACATTAATCTTTATGATGCTTATGTTATTATTATGATTATTACTCCTATTCTTTGGTTCTTGTAGCTGTAGTTTCGAGGAATATAATAATTACAAAGGCTAAATAAAACACTCAATCATACAAAACATAAGACAAGCATTGCAATACGATATAATCAGACGAATAGCTTACTTGTCAGAAATATTATTTAACGAAAAAATAAAATAATCCTTAAAATTTGCTATAGGTATCAATATAGCTATGTATAGTCTATGAGTATATATAAAATACAAAGAGTATTGGGAATGATTCGTGTTTGGAATTTTCAATCTTAAATATTAACTAATATTGCAATATTTGGATTCCGTAGTTTTACTTAGAGCCTCTATTATTGCCAAGGTTGTTATCGGTGATAATTCGCTGACAGCGACCTGGAATTTTTTGGGGCAAAAGATGGTCAGTTCGTATACCTATATATAAGCTTACTCATCGATACTTCTCCACTGGTTCTATTTGTGATAGTGATCGATCACACGTACCTTGGCTTCTTAAAAATTAAATTAGTTTAATTTTAATTGTAATGAAATTCTTTGTTTATGTCATCAATGTTATGTTATAAATAATTTAACTTTGCAAGAGTAAAAAGTTATTTAGAAAACAATAACGAAGGGTCTGGGACGCGTATCTACGGCTAGATATATACGTGTATTGGGCGTCGTAAAACAATTACAACTTTTTAAGGGACTCGCAGTATTGAAAACATATGGGAACTCAGTTATAACAGTTTTAGAAAATTGTTATATACTTTATTATGGAAAAAGCAAATGGTTATAACCGAATGGTTCACTAATCGGTTTATTATTATAATTCCCAGAATAAATACGTTTTCAACAAACAAAACCAGATGTGACCACTAATCTATGAGAAGTAGTCCGTAAATGAATGAATTTATCTTTATACAAACTCACATCTCTGCCCCAAAACTCCAATGTCTGCTTATTACTAAACCTTGGTACAAAGCACTGCCGTGCTGGAGAAATGTAAATTTTCGTACTAGTCAAATAGTTTAAATTAGATAATGTTTGCTATTTCAATAGCCTATGTCCATTTTAACACTTTCGTGGCATGTATGTAGGTGTAGTTGCATAATTAAGTGCAAAGTACTTAAGAGCTATTAGAACTAACTTAAACAACTCAACACCTACCTACGTCCTTCGCGACAACATTACAACGCATTAAGGCACAAGGAATGCACGAGAATATTTAACCTAAACCTAAAACAAAAATAATATAATAACATACAAATCCTTTTAGAGTATTTTTTGTTTTTCTACGTATTGGCACTTAAAAATTCTGCACCTCCTTATTACCTACTGAAACATTTTTATCCTTAGTTGTACTTTCCTTAATAACGGAAAGAGTACTGATTGTCATCCTGTACATTCTTGTTATGTTCGTACATTATTGCTCGAAAGTAAAGATATCATTAGCGGTTATGGGGTAAGGCATACAACGAGCATATAACCTAATCAGAAAACTTATTTGCGTGTCCATTAGATCGACTGAGAGCAGTTTACGAATAATCTTAATTTTGTAAATCCTATTAAAAGAAACACACATATTCACCTGATATTCACGATCGACTACCAAGAAAAATATTTTCTTTACCTATCTCTGCGACAAAGCTTTTCGACATTCATCGTTTAGCCTAATTAAAATTACGTAAACGTACCATTGCATTGCATTTTTCCCTAACATTGCTGAATCATTTTCGAAGCGTTTAATACGATTAGGTACTCAATGCAATTTTTTTAAGCTTTGTTTATGAATGTTGCGTTCAAGACGACCACAAAATAATTTATTATACAATTATTAACTTATTAAAATTATAACGAAAACATTCCTTCCTTTGAGGGAATAAACAAGTAAAAAAACAAATGCGAATTAATGGGTAGTTGCAATCGTTTAATATCCGACTAACCCTGTAGTCATCCCTTAAACCGCTGCGAGTTATTATTCCATCAACTTCTTTGCAAGTTACCAAGCTGGGCGAAAATATTTCGCAGCGGCAGACGAGATTATATTCTCGAACTCGTCGGTTGAATAATACTCCTTTTCGAAATTATTCTTGTGTCATGGATATTTTCGAAAAGGAGTATTTCAGTTCAAAAAAGGGGGAAGCGCGGTGTAAGGCTGTCCGGATGTGGGTTCCATCTTGACGACGACGGGCTGTGCGAGGTCGGTGTGGCGGTCGGGCTCGTGCGCGTGCGCGTGCGCGTGCGGCGGCAGGCACTTGTCGTAGTCGGCGGACGGCGCGTAGCGCGGCGGTTCTTCGTGGAGCGCGCACGCCGAGTACTTGTCCTCGTGCTCGTGCCGGAACTCCAGCTTGTCGTCGTGCGGCTCCAGCTGCGGCGAGTGCGCCTGCGCCGCCATCATAGGGTAGTCGCGCACGCCCAGCGGAGGCGGGCTGCCCTCGCCGTACTCGTAGTGCCGCGGCGCGAACATCTGCCCGTCGTGGCCGTTCAGCACCGTCGTGTACGAGTACGCTGGCTGTGCGTTGAACCCGGGATAGCCCCCGCCGCCCGACGACAGCAGGTGGTGCGACGGCAGCTCGTACGAGTGCTGGTACGACCACGAGTCAGCCGGCGCGGGCAGCCCGTTCTGTGGGAACGCGGGCAGGTTGCCGCCGATGCCACTGAAGCCGCCGCCCAGCGTCGTTGAGCTCGGCGAGCTGGATCCGATGTAGCCGGTCTTGCGAGGTGGTTCACGCTTACGCCACTTAGCTCTTCTGTTTTGGAACCAAACCTAAAAAAAAAATAACATCTTCATCCCGTTACTTTGTTCGTATAATCATTCAGTAAAGACGCACCCGTATTTATTTTTAATAATTTCTGGATTTCTGCGCATACTTATACGTGTGAGGATCCTCACCTAGTGTAATTTAACAATGGCATTACCTGTACTCTTGATTCCGACAAGTTCAGCTTGAGCGCAAGCTCCTCTCGCGCGAACACATCCGGATAAGGCGCACGTTCGAACGCTCGCTCCAGTTCCTCCAACTGATAGGCAGTGAATGTTGTTCTGTGGACAAAGAAATGAAAAAAATTACTCGAAAGTCCCGCAAGGTAAGCATTCCGATGGCGAAATCGTTTTAAAAATCAACAGGCCAGCGCATGTGCGACACGCCCAATTGACCGGCCTGCATAAATATAAGCTGGTCAATTAGATATTCACAAATAAATTGTTGTTATCAGACAGATCCACCATCTGACGCGTGCAATATGGCTGCGGGCGCACGCGCACGCGACGCGCGGAAATTGATTGAGCGTGAAACGAAATGTACCCCACGAGCGCGAGCTCTAATTGCCTGCCAATAAAATTGGCTCGAGTGTAGCGCTATGCTGTTAATTGTTTCGGCGCCCGTATTATGACCCCAACTCTGCGGCATTTTTTTTTTCTAAAATGAAATGAATAACCGATTGAGGAGCGAGCGAAACTGGCAGAAATTTCACATAAATATATTCTAAATAAATTATGTGTAGCTTTGATCGTACCGAGTTAAAAACGCTTTTGTAATAGCAGGCAAATATTTATAATTACGCAGTAAAATTTCGATAGCCTGCAGTCCTTGTGTTTCCACTTAAGTTTACAGCGTTACTTATAGGCCTGATGAAGAGGCATCGTGTGACAAATGCGTGTCAGCGCCCTATTAGCCGGTGCAGCAGCCGATGCCCGCCGCGATAGAGCAATTGCCCCCCGCCGGCATACGGGTAATTAATCCCCCACTGAAATGCCGCTCTGAGACCAGCGTCATTGTTGGTACGCGTCGGACGGAAAGGGTATACATTTGTTGCCTTATCTTAGATTTAAATCATCGGGCGTTGATTATGCTATTGATGCCTAGTCTTTTCTTGTGCTTTCCTTACGACCGCGTTCATTGCCTGTTGCAAAAACCGTTAATCGACAGAAAATTACATAATTGATATTTTACTCAGTATCAGATACTGACTGAAGTCAAGTTCTATTGACCTAGGCAGAAATTCAGGTAGCAAATAAAGCTTGGTATTTCGGTTTAAATTTTGTAAAACTTATGTACTGTTTCTCATATAAAAAAATATAAAATGGGTGAATATCTGGGCGTTTGTACCGCCGTCATTGTTCTGAACACTTTTTTTATCAGATTTCTTAAGAAATAGGTACAATGAACATCAACATGTGTCAACATTCATCAATATGTGTCGGATTGTTGATGTTTGTTGTACATTTCTTAAGAAATCTGATAAAAAAAGTGTTGAGAACAATGACGGCGGTGCAAACGCCCAAATATTCACCCAAATATCTTATTCAAAATTATTAATTTTTTGTGTAGGTAGGTACCTCTACACATGAACCCGTTTCGAAAATATTAGTGCCTACTGTTTTTTAATTGACTTCAAACAAGTTAAATAAAAGCTTGTAAAAATGAGGTTCTCAAAACGATTATAAGTTTAAAAATAATATATTATGTAGGTACATTATTTTCCGGTACAAATATCAAATAGCTACGCAATAATTTAGCATTATAAAATAGTTGACAAAAGCTTAGAAAACATTGTCGTATATCTAAATGTCTATAAAAATGGTTGGATTGTCCAAGGGAATCCACGCGCCATCTGTTATCATAATTTAAAAATCATTGAATTAGCTATGCAAATAATAATAGGGTGCAAAGCGATGAGTTAACAATTCGGGCGGGGGTGCGCGCGCCACCTGCGCAGTATAGGCACGCGCGGGCGCACGCCGGAGCATCCAAGCTTCCGGATATCGCGAGCTGGTATTTAACTATACACTCAGCAGCAGAAGTCGATGAGCAGTTATGGTGCTCAAAATGATATAAACACTTATTACTTTGGCAGTAGAGTCTTGTTTGTATCATTTTGAACACCGTAACCGCTATCCACTTTTGCCGCTGACTGTATTTCGCTTCAAGGTATTCTAAATATGAATGTAGCGGAGTTACTTAAAGAAAAAATAAATCGAATTTTATCATACCACTTTGTCGGCGTAGTTAACATTATGTAGGTACTCATGGATAACAATCTAAATAGGTCAAAAACTTAAGTAAATCTGTTGTATGTGTACAGAATTGATATGGAGCTTAAGTCATTTTGCGAACTTGGAACGTCAATTTGCTTATACGGATACGTTACTACTACATACATTTCCTTAACTTTTTCACCTAAAACGTTTACAGAAGATACCTAACCAACAAAAAGTTGTAAATCTCCCGACATTGTCACTTCAAAGTTCAATATCTCGAAAACGGCTGAACCGATTTTGATAAAACATGTCTAAGTACCATCCCTAGAAACCCTGCTTTCAAATAAAAAACCGCATTCAAATCGGTTCACCCGTTTAAGAGCTACGGTACCACAGACAGACACAGATACACAGACACACATAGCGGTTAAACTTATAACACCCCCTCTTTTTGCGTCGGGGGTTAAAAATTGGGATGTCCCAATTTTTGACTACATATAATAAATCGAAAACCATTGCGAGAAATAGGCTTCGTGAAGCGTTTTCAGAAATCAGATTCCAAAAATGTGATAAACTGATTTAAATAAACAAAATTTTAAGTAATGACCTTCATTTGACCCCTGGAGTATCTCGTCACAAAGGCAGTTATAAAGCAGGTCTACACTCTTAAGCAAATTGACAGTTTGAAATGTTCCTGTCCTGCTTATAATAGCAAAGAGTGACAAAGATGTGAACTTTAATCACACGATGCGCAACTGGCCTTAAACAGTTGTCATTTATCGTAAAGTCCGAAATGTATACGAGTATTTCCAATATATTTTTACAAATTAAATTATTAAATTACTATGTTACAAGTAAATACAAAAGAATTTAAAAAGATATCTATTTGCTATCACACCATTAAATAAACAAAGGAATAATCGAAGCTAAAAGAAGAGAAATAAAATAAAACTATTTGTCATGGTTCATTTAGGACCCTAAACCGTGCTTGAATTATTGTCAAATTGTAATGCCACAGATTATGTTATGTACGACCTGAATTTTTCCAGGCAATGGAATGTGGCTGTCTCACTGTGACGTCATCTAGCGTATTTCGTAAAAAAAAAAAAAAAATACTTATCCAAATTCAAAATCAATGAAAAACCTATTCTTTCCAAAAATGAAATAAAAACTATAGGTTATTTTTTTTGGTGCATCCCAACATCCCAATTACAACTTTCTAGCACGAAGCAGATCGAACATGGCGAAACTATAAGGATTCCTTGTAGGACTACAGAACCCTAAAAACGAAACTGTTAAACGCTCTATGTACTTAATTGAAAAGCAAAACCAGCCATAGGCATTAGGCAAATAGGTTTGACTTCTATTAAGTCATTGCAAATATTTTATTGATCTTGTTTGTCGGGTTTTGCCTGAATTTGATAAAAGGGTAGAGTCAAAATCTTTTTATGGAAATTGGGATGCTATTCGAATTAATACATTTCAGTATGAATGACTTTGTTGTTGATTATAATAGGTTGCACATTTTAGTTAAGTACACAGACACAGAACAGTTGTGTAACAGGTACATATTTCTCGAGTCAAGTAGGTACCTAGGTCTCGATCCCTTCTTCTAAGAATGCATTTCGCGCTTGGACTAACATTATTTAACCCCTCGTATGCGGAAACTAAAAAAAAACTGCATGCAAAAATAAGTACCTACCTATCTGTTCGAACCACACAATAAAAACTAACCAACAAAAAGTTGGAAACCCCCTACATTGTCACTTCAAAGTTCAATACCTCGTCCAATATCGCTAGAAAACCTTTGAAATAAAAAACCGTATTCAAATTGGTCCACCCGTTTAAGAGCTACGGTGCCACAGACAGACACACATAGCGGTCAAACTTATAACACCCCTCTTGTTGCGTCGGGGGTTAAAAGTATGTTACCACGGCCTAGTTACGTCGGAATAAGATTCTGTGGTACATATTCTTGAAGTGTTAGGTAAGTCCATATTTTTGCACTAGATTGTACCTACAAATTCTGCTGTTATAAATATGTAAATAAAAAATATATAGCCTTAAATTTGGCACGGATCCTTATGATTATCATACACAGAGAAGAGGTGAATTTGGAAGGAATACTAAACTCCACTTTGACTTAAGATTTTTTCTGACTGTGTAGATTTTATAATGAGTTTACTAATACATTTTTAAAATACGAACAAAGTACCAAGCGTCTTCGTAGCGCGTAGCGAAAAGGTTACGAAGACATTCGTAGCTCTACGAAACCTGTAGAAGGGGCTACGGAGATATCTACGAGCTTGAATGTGTTATTTATTAATGACACCTTACTTAGTATTCTATTGAGCTGAAATTTGGCATGTATTACAAGTATGTAAGTCCAGTGACAAAACAATTAACTGGTAGTGAAAATCTCGAGGTCCAGCCAGGCTAGTCTCCGCAGGACGGAACTCTTTAAAGATTAATGACATCAACTTAGAACTTACACACACACATCACGCCTATTCCCAAATGGGGTAGGCAGAGCACACGAAAAGTTACCGCTTCGGAGCCACTTTTAGCAATTTTAGGTTTAAAGTTTGACAAAACATAACCCTCCTTCTTCGCAGTCGGGTAAAAAAGATATAATAGTGACAGGTTGCTAGCCTGTAGCCGACGGTATGGTATACCTTAACCTATATCCTCAGTCGCCTCTTACGACATCCACGGAAGAAAAAATGGAGAGTTCTAATTTTAACCGGACAACACACTTAGAACTTGGTCAACAAAAAGTGCAGTCAGTAAAAAGAACTGGTTTTTTTATCTTATTCAAATAGGTACAACAATTTCTATACTATACGGGGGATTTTTATATAGGTAGATAGGTATTATGGTGTTAACACATATCAAAAATCGCATTAGCAACTCAAAATTCGCAACGCTATGCTCAAAATAACACTCAAAAAGTAAAAAGTCCAACAATATAATGTTACAAAGCAACAGAAAATTACTTGGATAGGATCGTGGCAGAAAATTAACGGGTTGTTAGTGGGAAATAAAACGCAGAGAAGCTGTATGGTTACCTGGTCTTCTTCTTTTTGATTCCGTTGTTGTCGTTCTTTTTCTTGTCGCTCTTCTTGGTGGCGGGGGCTGGGGCGGGCGGCGGCGCGTGCGCCTCGGCCGGCGGCAGCAGCAGCGGCTCCTCCTTGCGCTTGGGCTCGCCGAAGGGCAGCTCGTCGCGGTACTGCAGCTCGCCGCCCGCGCCCACCACCACCTGCACGTGCCGCTCCTTGCCGAACTCGCCGAACATGTGCTCCTCGAACGGCGGCTCCATGGGCGCGCCCTCGTACGAGCACTCGTAGCGTGCGCTGCCGGCGCCGGCGCCCTCGCACACGAACATGTAGCCGTCGGGCTGTGCGCCCGCGACCCCCGGGGCCGCCACGCTGGGCTCCGTCGCGGCTGCTGCCTCCCGGCCTACCCGCGCTACACCGCCGACCCGACGATTTATACACTCCTATATTAAACAATTTGACTTCATTTAGTCGGGCCCTCGGGATCGACGAACGCGCGCGCCGTTCGTTTCGTCGTGTCCGTCCCGGTTAAGTGACTTTAATCAACTTTAACAAACTAACCAAATTTGCTCTACGGTTGGTCAATTTATATTATCATAATACGAAGCTCCGCACGGGCTCGGAACCAATGGGAAGGGCGACGACTGCTCGTCGAATGCCAGCGGGAATCGCATTTTCAGTCGTAGTGTTTGGTGCGACGGGGGGGTTCGGGCTGCCCGAGGCCGGCGCTTGTGACGACGCCGCACGGACCAATAGCGGCCCGCCGACACCCCCCTCGAGCACTCCCCTCTCCCCGGGCGCTGCGGGCCCGCGCCCGCTGTCGCCGCGCCGCTCAGCCGACGCACACCATGCGGGATTCCCACAAACTCACCCGATATTTGTTTGTCTCGATGGTATTATGGGGCGCGTACACCCACATCATTATTTCAAAAGTCCATAGCACTTCATTGTAAATCCGTATCAGCACGACTCGTATGTCTCCCACATGATTTATAGCCGTGGGAACGGCGATCAAGTATGCTACAATACCGACAATTTATAAAGATTACTCTTAAATGTATCTGAATTGCATTTTTTGCATTGAATCCTTTCCTCTTTGTCATGCTTGAAGAATACCAGTAGGTAAAATATCAAACGCTCGAGGATATTTTAGAGGGCAATTCCTAAGTATTCTTACGAGTTATAATTTTGTAAGTGCTAAGTACTATTTTTGCACAACAGGGTGTCCTTAACTTAAACACTGTCCATGAACGTAAATTAGATAGTTAGTTTTATATAATTTTGGGAAGATAATCACATATGGAAAACAACACGATGAGCCGGGCCCGCGCTGCCACGGGCGGGCGCGGCCAGCGACGCGGCGCCGGCGCACTGAGCACTCACCGCTGCAACCACCGTTTTATTATTAATTAACATTTATTACTGAGGATTATTAATAAAACATTGCCCTGACTATTGGCACTTAGATTAACGTCGAGGGAGTAATGGCGCATTTCAGCAATTTCGGTTGTTATTTAATTGAAGTCAATTTAGATGATCAGAGTCTATTTAGGTTGGTGCTGGCGCTCGCCAGCGGGATCTCGGCTTCATTGGGCTTATTGGTGACTTTCAGACAACACGAATTGCACTCGCTGATGCACTTTGACGCATACGCACGAGTAAATGGCGGAAAGTGGGTCACCTGACGATCCGTTACCTGTGCGCGTAGATCCGTGAGGCTACGGTGGAATATATTTAAGTTAGTGAATGTGTTAGAACTTAGAACCCTGTGACGCGAGATGTGCGGTGCACCGTGTGAATGCAGAGTGCGTGACGCAAATTATCTGTGGCCAAAGACGTCTCACCCGTGCGCCGCGTGCGTCGCCGGAAGCTTCGAGTCGGGATTCGGAGAAAACTTCGTGACATAAGCTATGTCCACGGCGCCTACCCCTCCGCGCTAGATGCAATACCTACTAACAGGACAGGCTACAATTAGGTAGGTTGGAATGACCATATTATACTCAGTTCCCCAGTGCGCAGCGAGTTAGTACTTACAATAGGTAGTGGCAAATAAAATATTCCTGCATATAATTATACTTGCATCTTGTCTTCTCTTTTTACTTTTTGTTTCTTTGTTCCTCCAATATTGTTCCAAGCGTGGCGTAGGTAGTGACGACGTATGGCAAGCTACACGCACAGACCTAATATTGCTGCTGATTTTTTAATCAGTCTCACTCTCGTTCCATGTACCTATCTAGCAGAACTTTATGAAGAATTTTACGTGTAGGTTTACCTATAAATATAACGCTTACGTATATCCATTATCCAGCTACATCAAAAATTATTTCGATTAAAAATAATTAAGGACCTAACCCATTCTTCAAAGTATGCAAATCGCTTAATGTGAAATGTTTTCGGTTTTGAGGCAAGTTTGTCTTGTCTCTCTTTTGAACTTGAGAAAATACTATTCTAGTGTTAAAAATTGATATACTTACTTACAGGGAGTATCCTGTATCCAAGGTTCGATTCTACTCGCACAACTAAACTAATTTTGTTCTGCAACTTTTTTAAAATATTATCACTATTAATTTAATTTTTTTCATACCGATTAAATGTAAATTTCAATATAATGCGATACAATGCAAAATTAACAGCACATTGATAAATGTTTACCTAAGACTTGACCAATAAATTTCAAAAATTATTTAAAGGCCCCGTACCAAGAGACAGCGATAACACCGCCATGTCCGATACACTGATTTAACGATTAAACTTTGAGGATCAATAAATTATCTAAATTTTAGTTATTTGAAAATGTTACAAAACAATAGTAGCTTAGTTATGCGAATAGAATCGACCCTTGAATTTAAGCCCTATGGTCAGAGACACCCTGTATAATAAGTAGAGAGTTAAATCGACTAGCCGTGTAAATGAAAACGGGTTCAAGCTGTCAAATGACCGTCATAGTATTTCAAATGGCAGAAAGTTCCCCCACTGTCGAAAAGTTGGTAACAGTCTGTAAAATCAAACTTTCTACTCAAATTTTTGGCTACTTCAGTAATAGAATATAACGGTAATTTTATCCTTTCAAGCTTAAACAACGTAAAATTGCGGATTGTTATAAAAAAACAGCAAAATTCCATTTAATTAAAATTCACTACCTAGTTGACGCAACAAATTTGGTATCTATAATGTATTCTGAACTAAACACTAATTTTTACTTATTACGAGTAGTTGGAAAATTCCAACACCAAACAAACTAATGGGCTAGTCGAAATAAACATAGCCTTTATTTTTGAAATTCCTTGTGTAAAATTCGAAAATTTAGGTATAAATTTCTATGTAAACTACCGCTTTATTTTTTTTTATTTAATAACTAATAATAAGTTAGTGTGAATTTGGTATTAATGCTTTAAATCACATATTATTTAAAAACATATAAACTAAAAATAATGTTAAGTACAAACTTGGGTAGGTAATGGACTTGAATAACAAGTGACTTAGCTGGGATAACTAGGGAAAAATCTCTCACCAAGCTTCGGAATACGGAAACAATACTATTTTTTCATCCCACTTGCTCGTACTGAAAAACATGCTTTCATACATTTGGTTGTAACCCCGTCAAATAACAACCCTACGACCAATTCCATGTAACCCCGTAATCGTGTATGAGTCATTGCGCGTATATGTATTTCTTGTCTTATCAGCCCAAGGTCGGTAAATGAGTCGGTGCCCGTACTGATGGCGCTGCGCGCGCTGCTGCAGGACTACATGGACCACCACATGCACATGCACGTTGCGGCGCATGCTGTGGGAGGGGGAGGTAGAGGGCGACGTTGCCAAGAGCACAGCCTAAGGTATCGCCAATATTTGGAAGAATTATATTTTTCTTTTACAAATATAAAATTTTACTTGCAAATGTGATGAAAAACATTGTATGTCGCACGGGCGGTACTAGAATTACGAACATCGACTCATTAAAGCCCTCAGTCTTCGACTTCGGGCTTCTAATAGGCTCTCGTTCGTAATTCCTTATTTACCGCCCTTAAGACACAATGTACTATTGCATCACTTAAGGTCTGAAAATAGGTTGCATTTAACTGTAAATCCGTGTTGTAAATTCGATTTACATCTTTAGGGATGTAAGTAAATTTAAAAATCGAATGATGCTTCTTTGTATTCACGAACTGGTAAACAAGGAGATTGTACTTAATACCCACCTCCAAACCTCCATGCTGGCATAATGATGCTGGCCAGTGCTGGCTCAATGTGCTATAAATTTTCTTCCGCTTTGCTACAAATTGCGTATACATTTATAACGGTTTTTCTTTATTTCCTCGCATTTGTGATGAAAAGTAGTGTTCATCTCGAGTGTAAATGATCAATTACAACCCTTGTTTATCAATCTACTATTAAATAGCTTAGTTGGGGCCCTAGCTTATTATTTTTTGCCCCAGGGCCTTTGGTTACCTAGCCACGCTACTGAAGTAAGGTGACCTTTTGACTAGGTAAACGTGCTTCACTCGATGGGTTAGTCTTTTTTATTTACGGTTCCGTAGGTCTACAAGAAACCTTTACAGTTTCGCCATGCTATGTCCAGTCCATCAGTCCGCGGCTTAGCTTAGAGACTGCTAGTGTTAGTAAACTGTAATTTTGCACGAATATATTTGGTAATCACGCCAACAAAAGGGTGAATGAAATTGAAAAAAAAAACCCTAGACGTGAAGTGGGGATGATTTTTTTCTCGTCTAAACTCAACATGTTGTATACTTGGCAGGTCTTTTAAAAGCACTATATAAGTTTGCACAGAATGTGTCTCGGTTTAAGGATCCGTTTGCGAAATATATGTTTTAAAGTCATCATTTTTAATCCCCGACGCAAAACGAGGGGTGTTATAAGTTTAACCGCTATGTGTCTGTGTGTCTGTTTGTGGCACCGTAGCTCTTTGTGAACGTGACCAATTAGAATGCGGTTTTTTTTTATTTTAATGCAGGTTTTCTAGCGATGGTTCTTAGACTTGTTTTATCAAAACCGGTTCAGCCTTTTCAAGATCATCAGCTCTTTTGTTCGCTGCGGCAGGAATCTTAGACGCATAATGAGCATTTACTTTACTTTCAAATATATGTGGGACAATTTATTGAATCAGGCGTTACGTTGCGGAGGTCCATATCAAAGAACTAAAATAATTTCTTTGCTCACCCGCGACCTTATGATAGCTACGTTTATGCAATATTTTTTATTTATTTTTATTTATCTCAACAAAAAGAAATACATTTAATTTTTGATAAATACTTCGCCAAACTGCAAAACAGTTTGTTGGCGAATACTACACTCCTTATTTTTAACATTATAATATTCAACAATAGGTACCTACTATTAATTTAATTACATCATGTAGTTTTATATTATATAACTTATATATTCGTGTTCATGCAGTTCCTCCACCCCCACACTGTAAGAGCACACGCAAAACACACGAACCCATCTATCACCCCACCAGACTACACTGACGCATTTCGAACTCAACAAGAGCTCATCTTCAGAGCAGCATAACCTACACTCGTACTTCACAAATAATTAATGTAAATTTTCATCCACTTCTTATAGTCGGATTGACGATTTGGAATGCAGATTGGGTGACATTACAAGTACACTACAAATAACAAAAAATACTGTCAGCAAAATAACTAAATTTTTATAATGTCTTAAACTTTCGTGATTTTCACTCATAGTCAAAATACCACGCACAGGACTTATCACGCTAACACACACGAGTAATATTTATCTCGACGTTTCGGCAACATTACAGTGGCCGTGGTCACGAGTAGACTCAACGTCGAGGTAAATATTACTCGTGTGTGTTAGCGTGATAGTCCTGTGCGTGGTATTTTGACTATGAACTAAATTTCTAACAAGAACTTGTTTTATTGTCTTCGTTTTTCTGATTCGCATCGCATCGGGCCAGCGTGCTTAATACAGCCAAGTCATCTTTTGTGATAAGAGGCATGTGCATCCGTAGAACATGATTACACATGTACAGATCGATTTACAAGAGCTGGCACGAATGGATTGAACGAGTGAATGAAAGTATCTGTGTGTTACCTATTGAAATACATTTCACACAAATATGAAAATGTCATGCATCTGTCATTTTCCCACAAAAATGTCATAGTGACATTACCTACTTTCGTTCAATCCATTCGTGCCAGCTCTTGTGGATCGACCTGTACTTATAGAAATTGGACATGACGATGTTAATATATTTTTCACAAACATGCTACTATGTAATTTTTGTTGTGTTCCTTAAAACAGGCTTCAAAATATACTGTTGCAGGCCTAAGCCTGCAAGACAACAGTTTTTTGTTTCAATGCAATACGTCAAATATCTACGATAAAGGCCATTATATGCGACTTGAAATTAATAATCTGAATTTCTATGGTTCGTTTATTAGTTACTGTGTAAATTCACAGGTTTATGAATATTCTATATGTAAATATATAAATATTACCGACGCGTTATACGTCAAATTAAAATTTTATTTACATAATAAAGTATTAATGTAGCTGATTAAATGGGTTGCAGTTCGTGTATAATGGCCCTAAAAGCCGAACAGCAAACACAATAAAAAAAGTTTTGGCGGGAAAATTGATGTGTCATTGTCTTTTTTTTTGTTTGACTGGACTTGAGCTTTAGCCATTTTGCAAATAAGTTCCATTGTCATTTCAAAAGTTTCGTTTAGAAACGTGATTTTTTTATTTTTGCAGTCCGCTATATGTACATGTTTTTATAGCAATTTGATTTTATTTGGATTGTTTTAACGTTTTAAATCATGTTAGGATGAAATAAACACTTATATAGATGGCAGTTATAATTTGAGTCTGGTACAATTTTAGTTGTCTTACGAATAAAACATTGATTTCTTGGAGTTTTTATTCCTTTTAGTGCATGTTTGAGAAAAGCACTAAGTATACAAGCCTCGGCGTGAAAGAACATTCCAGCCTCGTCTACCTATCCGGCCTCGCTTCGCTCGGCCGTCTATAGGTACATACTCGGCCTGCAAGCCTTTCTTTCCCGGCCTCTGCAGTAATGTACTATTTCATTACACTTGCTTGTCAATGACGTTATTCCATGCCTGTATACTAAAAGACAATGGCCTCAATTGTTCCCGCGGGAATTATGGACTTACGTAATATAGTTTTCCTCCCCAAGGGAGTTATAACTTTAATTTTAAAAAGTTAGTAGGTACGTCATTTCAGACTAAAGAGGTTTCAAGTCAGCCAACGTTTTATTTACATCTTTAAAACTTAGATATACTTAACCTAATTTTACACCATAAAAATTGGCCACGCTTCATGAAACTTCGTTATTTTTATATTTTAAATTTATCAATATTCATCAATATTTTTTTAGGCATGTTGGAATAATCAGGCCGTGAGACCATTCGAATTCTAAACTAAACACAGTTCTTAGTATTATCTATGGCAGACGACTCGAAAAAGGTGACAATCAGGGGGGCTACCACGAAATTTGAAAATCGAAGTTCATATCGTTTTCCTGGCGGTAATATTATTTAATACGAGAGTGAGAGGAACGGTACGATACGAGCATCGATTTTCGAATTTTGTAGTAGCCTCTGTATGGGCGGGTAGCCATATTTTATTCAGTTGTTTTCTTAGCGTCTTGCTTTTGCTGAGCTGTGAAGTGTTTGGGCATAAAATAATTTAATTTTTTGCATTTTTTCCTCGCAACGTGATGAAAATCATTGTGTGTATCACGGGCCGTATGGGGATTACAAACTTGGGTCATTAAAAGCCCTCGATCCGCCTCCGGCGTCGGGCTTCTAATAGACTCTCGTTAGTAATCTCCTTACGCCCCTTAATGCACAATTTACTATTGTTAAATTATTATATTAAATACTCTACTTGCAAGTTTAGGATACACGTCATAATAACATCCCGATGAAATTTAGAGCAACACGGCTATAAACGATGAAACCAATACAAGACTGCTTTACACCATTTTTCCCATAAGTAATTCATGAATGCTGAATCGGAACATGAAAATTAATTCGTCTCGTATGTGTCAATAAATCTAATCAATACGAGTATCAAAATGAATATCCTTAAAATTAAAACAGCATTTATCTCACAACAAGTAGCACAGGTATTGAGTAGATATAATTAATTGCACGATTTAGACTGCATTTAATTTTGAAACATCTTCATCACAACATTAGTCAATAATTCAATATTTCATTTATATTAAATTATGGACAGAAACATGTTTTTTTTTCCTAGATAGATAATGATCGCCTAAGATGAAGATGGCCTAACCAAAGTACCTATTCACTTTTCAATGCATAAATTCACATGATGCCAGTCACTCCACCACACTATATGCTGTCAAGGTCAAAAATATTAAAAAATCGTTTATCTTTGCTCTATTGCTCTATGCTTTCAATAGATATTGTACGGTACATAATTTTTCCATTGCATATTGCGCGTATCGATTTGGATCGAAAGAAGATCCTACTTACTTTTAAGTGATTCCATTGATTCGCGTGAAAGAAGTGCTGAAAACATGTAATATGTAGGTACACAAAGGCTTTGCATACCTACCAAATATTATCTAAATGGGTTCAGACGGAGTTGCATGATTAAATAACAAACATCTTCATAATCTGTCTCACGTATAATATATAGGAAGTAGGATGGATTGGATCAGCGTCTTATGAGTACCTGATGTTTATTTAATCTGTGATCTAGAATTGTCTAGTACATTCACCAGCACCAATATCTGACATAACAAAGCGTGCATATTTTTCAGGTATTTTTGCACGCTCCGCTATGTCAGATATTAATGCAGGTGACTGTACCTCAGTTGGAAAAAATGAAACGCTTACAGAACCACTTTGGTGTCCGTCCGTCCGTCCTTTTATCTGTTAATATTATTTCTCTCAGGAACCCGTACAGGTACCAAGCTGAAATTAATACTTGATTGAGGTCTGCTATCCCTTGGAGCAGTGAAAAAATAGGAGTAGGACCTAAGTCAACGCAATCAAAATATACCTACCCCCGTCTTTATTTTCCATCCAAATTGCCGGAAAACCAAAACACCCTCTCCACACCAGTCCAGTCCAAGTTACTTCCAGTTGACATTTATCAGAATATATGCAGGGGTCTCTGACCATAATGCTTTAAATTGAAGGGTCGATTCTACTCGCATAACTAAGCACTTTTGTTTTGTAACATTTTCAAATAACTCGAACCTGAACTCAGTGGCGGACGTTAACTCAGACATGGCGGTGTTAAAGTTATCTCTAGGAATCTTGGTACGGAGGCCTTTAAATATTTTTTGTAATTTTTTTGACATCTCTTACACCCTGTTTCATCATGCATTGATTAATTTTATTTGACGGATAAAAGTGATGCCGTCTCTGTTTGTTTTGTTTGAATAGACGGAGACGGTATCACATTTCTCCGTCAGTTAAAATTAATCAATGGGTTGTGAAACAGCCCCTTAGATAAACATTTATCAATGTGCTATCAATATTGTATTGTATAGCATACATTGAAAATTATATTTAATCTGTATCTAAATCTGTATGAAAAAAAATAACAGTGATCATATAACTAAAAAGTTGCAGAACAAAAATAGCTCAGTTATGCGAGTATTCTAGAATCGAACATTGGATTTAAAGCCCCATGGTTACAGACTCCCTATGTACACTAACTGCGAGGTGTTGAATTTTTATGACATAGTTACCAAACTCGCACTGCTCTCACTCTCGGGGTTGCTTAAAGAAAGTGTTCACTTCACGCTACTGATGTCTAGTGTACCTTAAATATGTACATAGCTACATACTCATGTGACCAGACGTAGGCAGGCGTCGCATATAAAATCTCTCTGGCGACGCAGCGCGACGCAGAATCTGCCGCTCGCTCAATTGGACTCAATTGCTTTAATTGACTTCAATTGAAATGACCTCGCGCACCGACTCTAACCCACCACTAGCCTGACACTTACATTTATCTTTTTTTGGAACTGACATAAAGCTACTGTTAGGTATGTAGAAGCAAGTAGTGTATGTACTTAGGTAGAGCATTATGAACGCCCGAGCCGTCCCGAAACTTACCCACTTTTTTCGGTTTTTTTGAACCCCTCTCAAACATGAATTGTGAATAAAAATTATCAGGCCGGCTTACAGATCCTGTATTTTCATTTGTAGGTACGGTTTTAAGGAACGAGAAAACTGAATTAAAAAAATATACTACATTTAGAAACTATTACCTAAGTGGTACAACGGCCCGCTTGCTACTTGCTGGCAACGGAACTAAAGTTCATAACTATCCAAATGGTCCATCATACCCGAAAAAAACGTATAAACTTTATGTCGTTTATGATAGAGTTTGATGTACAAATTACAATAAGGACTTTGGGTGTTAGGAGGCTATCGATATTTGGTGATCCCAACACCTATTTGGAAATACCAAATACGTGTAGATATGTCCACTGCTGTGTAAAACCGGGACAAATAAAAAAAATGTGCTACTGTCCATTGATTTCAAACTGTGTTGGCTCTACCTACATTCAACGACCACCTGAGCTCGGGGACAGGTAGTGGTACCGCTATACTTTACTCGCATGCCTACCCGTGCTTGATTATCAAAACAAAGAACGCAAAAATCTTTCATACTTGCAACAGCGTGATGAAAAAACAGTAACATTTAAATATGAAAAGTGAACGTAATAAATCAAACTAATTATAGCCATACACAATGACGGAATGAGTGTACGCACGGCATTTTGGCACGTGTCCTATCCGGTTCACAATTGGTCGTAATTAGGAAACGGTGCGGGGCACGATACGCCGGTCTGTCCGTTCGTCTTTCTACACATTTTAATATCTAACTATCCGGTTAGATTAGAGTATGACATTAAAAAAGTTTGAAAGGAGAACTAAACATTGACTAAAAGCTAATTTCATGTGGATTGAGAAGAAATTAGCGGCCCTGTTTAATTTCGACTCTTTTTTTAATTGCATTACCTACCTAAGATAATATTAGTAGTCTATAAATGAGTTACCATTTAGTAGTCACCAAGTAGTTACACAGTGTCCTAAAAGTAATTACCAATAAACAAGTTCTATCTACATGTGTTATGCAAAAAATATGAAGCTGATTCAATGCTTGACTGACATACTCGTAACAACGCACACTTCAAACTACACGGGTAGATACCTACCTACTAGGAGATTGAAATTTTGCACAGAGCTTACTTTCATCGTGCAGGCTAAGGACGGGTTTTTAGAAATCCAACACCTAAAGGGGTTTAACTAAGGGATGGATTGTGGGCACAGTAATTTCAGAGATAAAGATTAGGGGTAAAACAGGCCATTTCCTGATGGCAATTAATAAAAAAATGGTACAGCCCAAAACATGCTATTATTTAATTCAAACAATACATAAAACAAAAGAACAATACACTTTTAAGTAGTTTCTTTTAAACACTTTCAGTCGTGTTGGGATAATAATATTCAGGCGTTTAAAATACAAGCATAGTTGGTATACATATCTATCTAGTGTTTATATTTCCCGCCAATACGTCCGTCGTTCCATACACCTTATTATTTTGGATTCTTTTTCTTCTTCGCCTTTTTTCCCGTAAAAAAACTTCGGAAATCCGTACCAGTACGTTCCGGGTCTTGTGGTATAGTTTCTAACGAATTTATGTTTTTACGTATAAATTTATTCAATCCTGTTCCCAAAACAACACTATGTCGAGCAGTGAATTGTCCCTGTGCGTCAGCATCCGTGGACTGATTACTCTCTGGCACAATAAACGTAGCTTGCTCTTCAAATCTCAAACACTTTTTGGAGTTAACTGTACCTTCTGAGGGACACGTCTCTTTATTTTTCGAAGCTGCACTCAAAACATTTCCTGCAGCCTGGGGTTCGTACACAGTGCTATGGAGCTCCCTTTCATCTTCTACAGTGCACTGTCTATAACCTGGACCGACATTACGCGAAGAGGGACCCGGTTCATCAATATTGGACTCCACACTAAATAATTCCAATCTTTGAAGAACATTCTTCTGTCTCTGTGGCTTCGCCTCCGCGGCTTGGGCTGGCGCAGTGTTTTTGTACATATTAATTAATTTCAAGAATGCAATTTCTAAACTTTCAGTCGTTTGCACCTCTTCGTCTGTTTTCGAGCTGCCTATCATCATTTGGCGTATCTCCATTTCAGTAAATGAGTACATCTTACGCATTCCTGTTTTGTTTAGATCCTGCAGATCCCCTACTTCAGTGAGTTCACATGACTTTGGTCTCTCTTTGAAAATGTTAAACTTTGATAACGCTATAGATACTCTTTCTAAAAAAGTCTTTTCTTTGACCTTCTCATATACATTTATATTTTCTTCGAAGAAACTTGGAGGATACATGAACTTTGAGACATTGTCCACGTCAGTTGGTGACCGCATAATAGAGTCCAAATACAATCTGAAAAAAAGTGAGGCTTTTTATTTTTATTTGCAAACTAGCTGTTTCCCGCGATTGCGTCTGCGAATAATTCGTTTATCGCTATCCTCCAGGAACTATGCAGTTTTCCAGTGTCCTTCCTGGGCAGTGCCGGATTTATATTTTTTATGAGTGTATGCCACTTTAATTCCGCCTCCCCATGTGCGTTTCTAGAATAAAAAAGTGAACATCCTCTGAAATCTGCCGCCCCTAGGCCGCGGGCTATACGGCCTATTGACAAATCCAGGACTGTTCCTGGTACTTAAACTCTTTGCCCACCAAATATTCTCTTCTTCTTCTTCGGTTCAGACGGAATTGCATGATTGAATTACATAATAAAATATAAAAATAATAATAAAAAGCCGTGGTGGCCTAGTGATTTGACCTATCGCCTCTCAAGCAGAGGGTCGTGGGTTCAAACCCCGGCTCGCACCTCTGAGTTTTTCGAAATTCATGTGCGGAATTACATTTTGAAATTTACCACGAGCTTTGCGGTGAAGGAAAACATCGTGAAAAAAACGATGAAAGCAATTCAATGGTGCGTGTGAAGTTCCCAATCCGCACTGGGCCCGCGTGGGAACTATGGCCCAAGCCCTCTTGTTCTGAGAGGAGGCCTGTGCCCAGCAGTGGGACGTATATAGGCTGGGATGATGAAGTAGGATAGATTGGATCAGTGTCTTATGAGTACCTATTGTTTGATAAATTTGTGATCTAAATAGAATTGTCTAGTACATTCACCACCACCAATATCTGGCACAACAAAGCGTGCACATTGACTCTATTTGTAGGGCCGGTAGGACGTGCCAGATATTTTCGCATGCTCCGCTGTGCAGGTGACTGGACAACCCGCTCACAGTTTGACAAAATTATTTTCTACTGCTAACTGACCTCAGACTTTGTCGGCAGTTTAAATTACTGTTACAGTTTTAAATTACTAAACACTACTTATCATAACATACCCATAGGCCAAAGGTTCGTATACATATATGCGGATTACTCCCACCGCATATGAAATTCAAAAACTAAAATGAAATAAATAAAAGCAAGGACCAAGGTCGTGTCTGTGGCCCTTATGGCGACTCAACCCAAACATAAAATACGGATTACTCTAGAAAGACATAGGTACACATTTTCGGCGCTGTCGGTGTAGATGAAAAAGGCGTCTGCCACTTTGGGAACGCATCGTTTAAGCCAATAGTGTACGATATATAGCAGGGTCAGCAACACAGCCAGGAAGGTGACGGCAGCCAGCACCACGTTGTGTTGGAGGCCCATCGCGCCGCCGCACTGCTGACGATCCTCGTCGTAGATATCTGAACATTTTTTAAAATTAATAACTCGTGTAATATAACTTTTATTGTTCGTGGCTGTTGCAGCCTGATTTCCTTGGTCTGAAATATACACACACACACAAACATCACGCTTCGGAGGCACTTTTAGCAATTTTAGGTTTTATATTTTACAAAAACAGTACAATAGTGACAGGTTCCTAGCCTGTCGCCTACGGTATACCTTAATCTATTATCCTCAGTCGCCTCTTACGACATCCACGGAATAAATGGAGAGGTGTAATTCTAACCTGACACCACAGGGGTAAATGAATTATACTCCGTTTAATTTAAGGTTTGAATTAACGGTCAAATTGTAACACATGTTTCTTGGTATTTTGAACACAATTGGACAAAAATACCTACATGTACATTTATTAGCGGTATTTATTATGTTTTTGTTATAGAAGTTAACACTATTTTAAAAAGTTTCGTTGTTTTATTTAAAAACGTGTGCAAATTTTACTGTTAAGTTTCAAATGTTAAAATAAATGGAGTATAGAAGTTAAAAATCGGTCAAGTACCAGTCGGACTCGTACATGAAGGGTTCCTTACCGCAGTTCAGTAGGTAATAAGTTTTTGTTCAAAATTCTAATACAAGCTTTTTTGCTGACTGTCCTTTTTGCCCCTCGTTACCAAAATAGTCGCCAAGCCCCTAGCAACTGCCGGCTATCACGTTTAATAACAACGCCTAGCAACCAAAAAACACTGAAAAAACCACGTTTTTTGTAGGCCGTACCCAGTATAGTCTAGTGCCCACCCCAGGATGTTGGGCTACCGATTTAAAATTCTATAATACTGATATCTCCACACAAATATACAGGCCAGGCCCAACCTGAAAAATAATACGCCAATGGACGAGCGACCCTTTTAATTTTTTACTTTGTTTTAATTTTAGTATTTGTTGTAAGTAAATAATAGTAATACATAATCTATGTCTGAAAATTTCAATTGTCTAGCTGTTACGGCTCAAGAGATAGAGCCCAGTGACAGCGGAGTCTCAGTAGTTTGGGTACGGTACCCTAAAAAATATTTATTGTTGCAGGTACCATGCGCGCCGCAGTTGGGGACACCGTCACAGGCGCTGGTGGAGTCGATGCAGACCCGCGACCCGCCGATCTGGCACTCGATATTGTGCTGCGCGCACGCAGCCTCGTTGCTCAACAGTGTCTGCCCCGACGTCAGCACCACGGTCATACGGGATACCTGAAGAAAATTTAATCATTGCCACTAGAAGCAGCTGGACGGGACTATATCAACCGGAGCAATTAAAGGTCCCCTAGGAATCACCGCTACGATTGTTCCAATGCACACACGGTATTCTGTTAATGTTTACTCGAGTTGTTCATTAAAAGTTTTTAACAAATACCTAAATTTTGTACCTAATTAAATGGTTTAACTTTTAAATAGTTTTTAATGACTTTTCTAGTTAGACAATCATCGTAAGTAGGTAATTTACGACTTAGAGTTGGAGAACAAACATGCGCATGACATTAGCAAGGACGTGATCACACTAGCCAGCATCAGAAGCAGCGCAATAAACGCGTCAGCGTCACCGCGTAACTGTCGCACCGGTGTATTTATCACTTCAGTATATTCATCAGTGGTTTCTAAAAGTGTATCTTGTACGAGTAGAAAAGATAGGTATAGGTTACGCTGAAGTTGCCAAGGGCGAGTATAATCCGCGATGTGTTGAACAATATGACGTGTCTCATCTTGTAGCCGGCTGACTCGTGGGTATCGCAGATGTTGAACAGCACAGGGCCGGCGTATTGCCGCATATACCTCAAAGCCACGTGGCTGCTCAGCTGTAACAAATTAATCGGTGCTTTTTATAACCTCAGTTCTGAAAGTCGCCATCCTAATTGGCCTTCGCGATGCGTGCGTACGGTTAAGTCATACCCGCGACCATGGGAACAAACACTAATCAATATCTACTTAAATAAGTACTTAAAGCCCTAATTGACGATCGCGCGATTATGCGATGCGACCTAGAGCTGTAGAGCAGTTTCACCATAAGAGATTTAAAATCGCATTATTGCATCGCGCGATGACCAAATTAAGACGGTGCCTTAGTCTGACACCAAGTAAGACGCCAATGGCGTCGCTTGTAATCGTGACCCGTCGTAAAACGATCTCGCAGTAATTTCGTAAAGGCATTGCAATGTGATTATGAATTTATGATATTATTGTGAAAACTTTTCACCGTACTGTACTCGAACCTATGCGTGATATGGTTCCAATACGTAATTCAAATAATTACTTAACCACACCAGTAATTTTTGCTAATATACTAAATTAAATTATGATGCTTTTGAAATATCTAATCAAAGGAAAGGTAAAGCTAGTTTCATGTCAGATGCTGTCAGAGATAAATTACGTTTTTTGGGACCCATTCTTACATTAGGTATACGACTTGATGCTACATGGAATCAGTAGAGTTCTGAGTTCTGAGTGACTGAAGTGAATGAAGTACCATGTGAGTGTAGTACAGCCGCCCGTCGCAATGGATAGTCGTAAAACAATAAACAAGTTAAATGAATAAGTGCCTCGTCATCCGGCAGCTCGACCAATTGCGCGAAGTCTTGCATGTCGGCGACCTGCGAGGAGAGCGTCCGCGCGGGCGTGGGGTTAGAAGAGCGCGCGTGCGGGCGCGCAGGTTCGATGGGAACCGACTTTATGTGCCGCTTGCGGCGCCTGTTAACATACAAGCTTACAAATAAAACCGGCCAAGAGCGTGTCGGACACGTTCGAAATAGGGTTCCATAGCCATTACGAAAAATTAAGTAATATTTTTCTAGGGATTTCGTATTTTGTACGGAACATTCCAACTTTAGGTATATTTTATACCTTAGGCTGCTATTTACTCTTCACCGTTATAGTTTTCCTTGCAAGTTTGATACACTTACTACCATCCTGAATTTTTTTCAAATTTTTCCACCCACCGGTTTAGATTTTAGAGGGGGGACGCTCGATTTTAATGAAAATTTGCGCTTTAAAGTTGAATATTTTGCAAACAAATCACTGAATCGAAAAGTCGTTTTAGCAGTCCCCTAATTGTTTTAAAAGACCTATCCAACGATACCCCACACTATAAGGTTGGATGAGAAAAAAAATTATGCATCACAAACAACAAGTACATAATTAGAGCAGGATTAAAACAAAATCAAGCTTCTGTCACTACCGTTTATCGCGGACACAACAAATCGTCTCTTTCGCACATGATTACTGGTAATAGACATTTGTTTTATGCCAGCGACAAAACTTTACGCGCTATAAGTCCCTTGATAGTCATACTCATACAGCAGTCGCTAAAATTCCTACTGCCTAGTACTGGCGTGGAGCGAATATTTTCTTTGGGCAATCCAGAGAGTGAGAATACCGCGAGTTAGGTTATCTTCGGATTCGATTCCTCGGAATTAGTGCACACAAGTCTACATTATTGACATTATCGAGTGATACGAAGCAGCGCCACTGCTGCTTGGCCACTAGTTTGGTTTTAAGCAGCGTTTCCACCAGAGATATGCGAGGATACATGGTGTTGCGAGGGATGTGTTTTCATTGACACATCCTCGCACAGAACATCTCTGGTAGAAACGCTGCTTTAGGCGTTAGATCGTCGGTCGTCGATCTAGATGCGTGATAGGGGCGGTCCTGTCGTGGCGGCGGGCCTGTCTTATATTTTACTTTAAAGTCCAGTCAAGCCTAAGTTATTTTTACTTCGGCCGCGCTGATTCGTGGTAACTTTTTACAAGCTTTTATTTAGTTTCACCTGTCTGTCCGTAATCAAATCTTGCAAGTTAAATTTGACCAACTTCCAGTAGTTGGATTGTCTTGATCTGGTAGTGACATCCTGGTAGTCCGGCCATGCAGGATCGTCTCCGCAGGACGGAACTCTTCAACGGTTAATGGGATCGACTTGAAATTTGGTATGCAAATGTAGTTTGGGGTGACAATGCAAGTACAGTCAACAAAAAGTACAGTCAGCAAAAAAAGCTTGTATTAAAAAAAACAAATATTTACTATTTGTTCCCGCCGTACCCTACGCCGATTACCGCTGCAGTCAATCGCTCGATAAAAACCATTTGCGTCGGCAATATTGCTACAGCGAAAATTCGCATGCCTAGGTCATTAAAGGACCATCCGTCATCTTTACAGGTGCATAAAAACATATTAACGGTTCACAATGCGAGTCATCGAAGCAGTAATTAAATGAGTTACTTTTGGTCGATCCCAGCCGCTTCAGAAGTTACATTTGAGCTGTTATGTGTTTCAATCGGCGCGTGTTTGTTCAAAAGAACGGCCATCACCGGTGCCGATTGCACCACATTCTCCCACGATTCATGATCCACTAGAGATCCAAAGGAACTTTTGCTATGAAAAGATAGGAGAAGAATAATATAAAACATATGTCACTCGTATCTACAGTACATATCGTGTCGTAGGTATACGTACGTCGACATCGCAGTTGACGCAAACGTGATAGCGTCTTTTGTTGCATCCGATAAAGGTTTAGTGGCAAATTTATCCGCATGTCCTTAAAATATAAAGAAGTTTAGCCGTAGCCAGCTAACATAATTTTTAAATGCTTGAATCAATAATGAAACAATTTTGAACAAGTACTCACCCAGTGTAATAAATGAATTAAAATTGGTCATGTTCATTTCATTTTGCGTTGACACATTAAGCTGTATTTCACCAGTAAAAGAGGAGGCTGTGGATGTGTTTGCCGATGTTATAGATATATTTTTAATTGACAAGTCATCGAGACTTTTTTCCGGTTGATTGTTTTGGTTCTTGGTGTTGGGTAATTCCTCTTGAATAACAATTGTATATTTGGTGATATCCTCTCTCTGTGTGCTGTAAAACTTAGACATACTAAAATACAACGGTTAAAATGCTTAATGAAAGATTCATCTTTCATTTCAATATAGAGGTAATTAAATCATACAGCATACAAACCTGAATTTCGTGATTGCTTCCGTAGTTCCACTTGATGTGAGAGTGGAAGAACTAGTTTTCTTCGTATAATTAACAGTTGCTTTGCTTAAAGGTAAATATGTGTACATAGGCCATGGAGCCAAATAAGCTGAAAACAAGTTGGGTTCTTGTTGTTATTTGAAAAGCGCATCTAGTATTTTACGTAATATAAATATTTGTTTAGTTTACCGTCTGTGATAGGATTGAAAATTGAAAATATTTGAACAAAACTGTTACTAGGGATATTAATTAGCGCAATTATGAACCCATAGGTACCTAACAGTGAATTATAGAATAATTGTCGGTTTGTCTGTGCGTTTATTCGCGCTCATCTTAACCAACGTGGATGTGGTTATCACTGAAGTGTTGTAGTTTTCTTGGATAACATTTAGATAAGTTTAATGTTGATTTAATTTTGATGGCAGGTATCTTTTAGCTACTGCTACTTATGTACTTATAGTGCTAGCGGTGTAGGTAAGTACGCCAAAAAAAGCTGCAAATAGTGTTAAAAGCATGAAAATTGGAACGAGATCTTAAAGCCATATGAATCAATTTGACCGGTAGCAGGAAAAAAAACAAAAAAGGAGAGGTGTTATGACGTCATCTTTTTTGTATGTTTTTTATTTTGTTTTGAAACCTATCTTGTGTGGTATCTAATGAAAGGGCTTACTAAGATGATCCTAAAAATATATCACATCGTTGTATTTCAGTCACTTTTAATATATTAAAATAAAAATCATTTTCGAAACATACCAAGTTTGGGCTCCTCCAGATATGATACGGTTGAATCATTATTTGTAAAATATACCTAAAATGATAATATATTATGTAATAGCCTCATATCCAACCCCAAGAAAGCAATTTTAAAAATATTTACATTTAGCGCGTGAGTGACTGAGCGGGGTACAAGCTCACGACAAAGATTTGAATCAAAAGCAAACCAATTTAATAATAATTGCTAATAATAAAATAATACTAAATGTAAATATTTTTAAAATTGCTTTCTTGGGGTTGAATATGAGGCTATATCAGATCATTTTAGGTATATTTTACAAATAATGATTCACCGTATCATATCTGGAGGAGCCCAAACTTGGTAGTTTTGAAAATGATTTTTATTTTAATTTAAAACAAGTGACTGAAATATAATGATGTGATATATTTTTAGAAATTTACATACCTACCACTAAAATTGTGATGCATGTCCGAAATGTTCCTTATCGCTTGTACATAGTTTTGGGGCTGTTCTGTTTCTTCCCTGTCTATATTCTGGCTCTTGTTAAGTGATTTCATGATATGTTCTATTAAAGTCAAAGATTCTTCATTGATTTTCTCTTTCGCCGACTCGTCATCCATTTCAGTCTTTTCGTGACCTTGCGGTCTAGTTGATAGAACGTTGTCCTTTCTAAAACTTTTCAAGAACAGATACATATAAATATCCATTAAGTTCTAAGCTAAGGTTCTAAGTAATGGTAAGTAATTACTTAGTGAGTTCCTTTTTATACGATTTTCCGACCATCCCCGATTCAGTCGTAAACAGCGGTGCGTTACTAGGACGTGGTTTGACACGGTTTTTTTGCGCCTTTTTCAGTTTCCACAAGTTTCTATTTCTGTTCAAAATCTTTCTTGTCGACAGTACAGGCAATGTTAGTCTAATGGCAAAAAGTAGGTTCAACAAATAAGTATTAAAATAAGCAGAAGGTAGGTTACAGTCAAGTGTAAAAATATGAACTTATTCAAAGTTTCAGAAATAAGTACCACAGACTCTTATTCAGACTCAATAAGGTCGTAGTAACATATTTTTGAGTGGTTCGAATAGATACTTATTATTGCACTTGACTGTAGGTACCTACCTATATGTAAAAATAATACGACAGCGCACTGACTGCATACATACCTAGTTTCAAAACTTATAAAAATGAAGGGGCTTGAGATTTCAATTTGTTAATTTTAATTTGTTAACGAAATCTACGATCGAATCAGGAGGTTCACACTTTGAAATCAAGCCTGTGAAAATATCATGCGGAAATGGATAGGTAAAAAAAACTATGTGTCTAAATGCGAAAGATTGTATGTGTGTGTGTGTGTATGTTATTTACTCCTTCACGCTAAAACTTCTGCACGGATATGGATGAAATTTGGTATGTAGGTTGATAGCTGGACATCTGGAATTACACATAGGCTACTTTTTATCCCAATATTCCCACGAGATAGGGATAAAATCTCGAAATAACAACCGCTGAGCTTGGAGTCATAAAAGGTTTATTCTCACGAGAATTTTGTAATTACAATTTAACTGCTGTATAATTTAACGCGTGCAAAGCCGCAGGTATACACTAGTTTTATTTTTTTGTTGTTTGTCCTAAGTAACAGTAACCAAACCTGTAGTCGGGTGTAAATTTTCCCAGTTCATAGCCAAGCTCATATCTGACTTCCCCGTGTTCATCGCGTCGCCCATCCTCCTGTATCTTCAATGAGAATTGCAACAGCGGCAGAATACTAGTTTCATAACTCTCTCCTTTCCTAGGGAAGTGAAGTTGAATTAATACCCATTTTGGGTTTAAACGGGCGGGTTATTATTTTACTTGTCGGTCAGGTACTTACTCTAAAAAAAATTTTTCAGCATTTTATTTTACCACTTTATCGGCGTAACTAAGATAGATTAGATACCTATATAAATTATGTAGATAATATTAATTCCTAATTATAATTGATAAGGTAAGTATACACAAAATGTTCGTATAGATAATCCGACAAGGCTATTTTTGTTTCTATTAGTTGGGCTTTTATTTACAAATATTACGAGTTGTAAGTGTAGGTACTTAATGAGGGTTTTCACAGAGACGAAATATCGCTAGATGGCGTTAGTATCGAGAGTTTCGTTTGACGTTTGACGTTTGCTCATGGTCATGATTGGTTAAAAAACTAAATGAGCCATTCGCAAGCAAACGTCCAACGTTAAACGGACCTCACGACACAAACGCCATCTAGCGATATTTCGCCTCTGTGAAAACCCTCCACGAACCTTGGAGTAACATCATACAAAATATCGAAAGTGTCATCTATATCGAAGGAGTTTTCAACTGGCAGCTCGTCTGGCACCAAGCTTCCTGAAAGGTTGACTATTGGAACGTCTATTGTGAGAAAATGGTCGTTTTCTGTTGGACGCCAAGTAGTTGTCGTTGTTTCAGTGATTCCATCAGTATTTCTAAAAATTAATTGAACATAAGTCTATCATTAACATTGACATGAAATCAAACAAATGTTCTCCAAATATGCATAAGCATAAAACACCGTTAATTTTTTTTATGTCTACATATTAAAATAAAATATATAAATACAGGTAACTAGGTACTTTTGTTTCTACTTACTCTGTTTCCTCTACAGAAGTCTTGGTAGACTGAGTGGTCCTCAAAGTGTACAACTTGTTGACATTCGCGGTACGAGAGTCGGAATTTACCACGTTTGCGGGGAGGGGGCCCCAGTAGCCACCAAATGTCTCCCCGAACTCGTAAACTATGAGCTGGTTCCCAAACTCTTTGCATGAATCCGCCAGTTCAGACCTTGGCGACAGTTGAATCACCATGACTATGTTATTGCTGGACTGTGTTCTTAAATAGAAAAAAACATTCATTATTAAATTATTTTGAAAACAAATATCTATAGGTACATGCGGGCACATTGCAGCTAGTACAAAATATGTGCATTGCTACAAAAAACCTCTCGAATTAAGTACCTTACTACCCCTGTAAGTTTCTACTAGGTAGCTACCTGCTCTATTCGTATTTAAAAAAAACATAACCCTCCTTCGGGAAGTCGGGTAATAATTTTTCATCATTATGGAATTATAAATACGACGGATGTGTAATCAAATATCAAATGAATCTGATTCAAAGGTCTCTTCTAATAACTACAGCGGCAACGGGCACAGTAAGTACTTAAGTAGGTAAGTAATCCATTTTGTTAGGTCTCGATAGTCGATAGTATGACATTCATTCACCACTGAACTGAAAACCTTAGTTTTACTTAGCCATTCTCCACCTTAACTTACCTAATACTAATAAAGCAGCTGTAAGGCAAGTCAAGCTTAGAAAAATGAAGCATCTGAGCATTAGTTTCCATGACGCGACGGCCGAGAAACACCGACGGCACGGCGCGCCGGCGGCAATACTCGGACACATCCTTCTGGTACACGAAGTTCCGGAGACCCCATATACCATCCCACATCAGGCAGTGAAAGATAAATTTAATAGTTAACTGAAACATTACTGACGTGACGCAGCCGAAGCCTTCTAGATACCCGTACTAACGACAACATGTAGAGCAGGTTTGCTCGTCATATTTTCCTCCACCAAAAATTTCGTGATACACACGGCACACTATGTACAGAATTTCGCACATAAATTCCAAACAAAAAACTGAGTTGTAGGCTTGAACACGACAATTGCTTGAACAATGTCGACATTTATTCGTTTAAAAGGCTGTGGTACCAGTAGGTAAGATTTGTCAAGCAAAGAGTCATAGGTTCGTGTCCAAGCCTACAACTCAGATTTGTTTGGAAGTTATGTGCGAAATTATGTACATAACCAACGTGTGTATCACGAAATTTTCGGTGGAGGAAAATATGACGAGGAAACCTGTAGATATACGTGTTGGGTCAAGTTCTTCCAATCAGGACTCTATTATTTTAGAGGAGACCTACCCATGCCCAACAGTAAGGCGATATTAGGCTGAAGAAATGGAGAGGTATGAAGAGTAAAACTTTTTTTTATTCGATTGAATGGCAAACGGAAACGAGCAAGTGGGTCTCCTGATGGTAAGAGATCACCACCGCCCATAAACAACTGCAACAGCAGGGGTATTGCACCACCACCACCACCAGGGGGGGGGTACCAGGGGTAGGGGTTGCGTTGCCAACCTAGAGGCCTAAGATGGGATACCTCAAGTGCCAGTAATTTCACCGGCTGTCTTACTCTCCACGCACTGCTGCTTCACGGCAAGATTAGCGAGCAAGATGGTGGTAGCAATCCGGGCGGACCTTGCACAAGGTGCTGCCACCTAACTATTACTAACCAATTATTTACTAGTTTAGTTTACCTACTACGTCAATTGGTGTAAATTGTGCATTTGTCGCGCGCTATTCTATCTTCGTACAAAGCTCCTTCAATCGTTTCAAAACTTAGACAGATACCTACACAAGTAAATGAACAAGATCGCAGTATAGGCACTCAGCCACTCAGTCATGATTTCACGATGTTGAAATAATAAATTAAACAGAGGCATGACGCGGGCAACGATAGGGGTCGCGTGACCCGCAGCGGCGCGCGCGCAACGCATCAAAGCTTTTTTAATAGAAGCTCCCTTATCAACAGGGCAGGCGCTCTAGGGCTCCGAGAAGGCAATAAACTTATTGTTATTTCTACGTTTATTGTTTGTATGTAGAAGCGGTAAGTATAAAAAAAATTATAACAAAAAATTTCTCCGACTAGGTACAAAAAACCATGAAAATAATTGTGAGCCAGCAGGAGTGATTGAAGCCCAATATACTCGTATAGTACGAGTATGAAGGTGAGGTAGACGACTATAGGTAGGTCCACTCCTGCTGGCTCGTTCTGAGGCACCGACTTCAGACTGGTAGAAAATTATTTTCATGGTTTTTTTGTAGTCGGTTCAATTTTTTGTCATATTTCTTTTTGTTTTTCTGGTTTAGTAACTATCATCATAAAAATGGTTAAGCATATATTTATAAATGGTCGAATATAATATACAAATATATAGAAGTTTTTCTCTTCTGTGTAGGTGCAGTAACCAGCACCAATATCTGACTCAAAAAGCGTGCATAAATATCTGATACGACTCTATTTCTAGGGCCGGTAAGACGTGTTAGATATTTTTACACGCTCCGCTGTGGTAGATATTTATGCAGGTGACGTACAGTCAAGGGCATCAACATCTAAACAGCCATAGCGTCAAATACATACCTACATCGACCTTATGGTCAGTAGCAGACTCAGGATGCTTCCAATTAGTGATTCGTCATAATGAATAATTTGTCAACCTGTCAAATAATCAGTACAGGGCGGCTAAGTAATTTTCGGAAATTCAAACGAGAATTTTACAAAATCCCGGAATTTCAATTCAACTGCTGTATCTAATGACTTACGCGTGCGAAGCCGCGAGTAAACGCTAGTAACAAAAGTACGGGCTCTGGTCAGTGGCATAAATGTATATAAGTAGATATTTTTGACGTCTTGGTAACGTATATATATTTATGCCCTTGACTGTATACACATCAGCCTTATTGTCGCAATATATATAATTTTTGGGACTCTATGGTGTCAATACAAGGTCAATACCGACTCTATAGTATAGATCTATGTATAATGTACCTACTTATAAGGTCTATCTATACACGTAAGCATCTGCCACGACAACCACAATAATAGGAAAGGGAGCTCAAAAAGAAAAGAGGAGAGGAGAACGAATTCTACTAATTTAAATGTAAAGTATTCCTGAGTTTATCTCTTCGATTACAACAAAATTTGTATTGTATGGATGTGTCCGTTTTGATACGCTTTCTTTTTAAGAATTTTCGTAACAAAACGGACACATCCGTACAACATTTTGGGGAAACATCTGGAGACTGTTTCTACCACTTTAAATCACGGACTGAGTCTACCTCCCAAATGTTGAAATCGGAGAGATAAACGTACTTATATATGGTGATTCTGATTTTCCACCGGCGAGGTTGTACCTATGCATTCTCGCGCGCCTGCCGCGAGCCGCCGCGGGTCGCCGAGGGCGCCACCACCATACGTCTCGTCTCGCCGGAAATGCGTGACATCTATTGGGAGGTTAGAGAGACTAATGTACATACGTAACAGGACAATGAAGAAAAGAAAGATTATTATTAAATAACCCTCCTTCGGGCAGTCGGGTAAAAAGCATGACGTTAGGTTTAGTAATATATTGGTATATGTATATCTAAATTAGAATACGAGCCGCACCATTCAAGAATAGAATGAATATTCTTGCTTTTGATTCATGGCACAATTCGGACTAATAATAAAAAAAATACAAAATCAGCTGCCACTACCTGTCATTGTCATTGTCAATGTCAGTCAGTTTAAACTGCTAGTCAGTCAAAGGGTATTGCTGCGCCATAGAAAAGATGTGTTGCATTATTTAATTTAATCAATATAACCCTTCCAGTACATTAACGTAGCTTGAAAAAAATCTTAAATCATGACTATTGTAGAATATGTGACTTCTTTAGCTCAGAACCCTTATTTCGGTGCTGGATTCGGTTTATTCGGAGTTGGAGCCAGTGCCGCAATTTTACGTAAAGGTTTTCAGACTTCTATGGTGCTATTTCGGAGGCATTGCATGATCACACTAGAAGTTCCTTGCAGAGACAAATCTTACCAATGGCTACTGCAGTGGATAACTCAGAAAGGTGCCAGGCAAACCCAACACCTCAGTGTAGAGACATCTTTCCTTCAGAAAGATACTGGGCAGATCAAAACCAAATACGATTTTATACCCAGTGTTGGACAACATTTTTTCAGGTGAGCTTTACCCTTTTAATTATAATATAGCATGTATTTTTTTTTATTCGACTGGATGGCAAACAAGCAAGTGGGTCTCCTGATAGTAAGAGATCACCACCGCCCACAAACATCTGCAACACCAGGGGTATTGCAGATGCGTTGCCAACCTAGAGGCCTAAGATGGAATACCGCAAGTGCCAGTAATTTCACCGGCTGTCTTACTCTCCAAGCCGAAACACAACGGTGCAAGCACTGCTGCTTCACAGCAGGATTAGCAAGCAAGATGGTGGTAGCAATCCGGACGGACCTTGCACAAGGTCCTACAACCTGCAAACTATACTGTGTACTTAGGAATATGTTACATTAAAACATATTGTCATCCCTTATGGATTTACCCTTGTGTAACAGTGTTTATCTTAAGTAATTATATCTCTTTATTAAAACTGTGTACCTTTTTCTTCTAATATTGATTAGCACATTCCTCTATCTGTACTGTAATTACTTACTTAAATATTTTGTCAACATTCCATTTGTTTTAGGTTAGATAATATGATGTTCTTTGTTTTATCCAAGAAACATTTTTATATACTAAATATAGATATAGTACTATCAGTATTGTATTTAAGGATCTGCTAGTGCATATAAAAGGATAGAAGTCCGTAGAAGGATATTTTTTTTTGTATACCTATCAGTTACGTAAGAGTTGTTATTAATTATTAGTTGTTGTTACCCAATTTATTCATATTACATATTGCCCTAAATATTGCAAGCCCAAGTTGTTGTAAACACTTTTAGCCAATTGTTTTGTGGCATAAAATTATTGCATCATATTATTGAAAGATTTGTCATCTGCATTATTTATAGTAAAGAGAATTAAGAAGTCTAGATCTAGCAGTAGTGATCTCGTAGTAGATTATTTATGGAGACCACGAAAGGGGTTCAGGAATGTGGGGAGGCAGCCAGCAAGATGGATGGACGATTTGGTGCGAGCGGCTGGGAAGGACTGGATGCGGAAAACTCACGACCGCACAGAATGGTCTAAAATGGAAGAGACCTTTACTCAGCATTGGGTAGATCAAGGTTGAAGAAGAAGAAGAAGAAGAAGTAGATTATATGAATTGCTTAATTTTCCCAATGGTCAAGTATTTGTGTGGCAATAAATAAATATTTATACTCCATTTATTTATTTCACCATCACATCAGCCATAGAATGTCCACTGTTGGACATAGACTTCCTGTATTTCATAACCCTCAAAAATTATTAAGCTATGTTGACTGGTCATTTATTAAATAATAATAATAATAATAGCCTTTATTCAGATTTTTTAATTACATCTCTTGAAAATAATCAGGGGCTGTTTCACCATCCATTGATTAGTGTTAACTGATGGTTAAATTTGATGCCGTCTTAGTCTATTTGAACAAAACAAAGAGAGACAACATCACATTTAACCGTCAGTTAACACTAATCAATGGATGGTGAAACAGACCCTTACCCCCTTATTCATAAAACTTAACAAGCCTATGTTAACTAACAAATGCTTTGTTCCTTTCTAACAAATACAAATGTCGAAGTGACAGATAAGGACAAACGAATTTTAGCGGCATTTTAACTAAAATAGGTTTGATTGTCGTTTATGAATAAGGGGGTAAATCTCTAACACCAGAATCTGTTTGCCCATTGGCAAAGGCCTCTCCCAACTGTCTCCATAAATTTCTGTCCCCAGCTGACCTAGTCCATAAGCTGCCCACCATTGCCTTGATCTCATCGGTCCAGCGTTTGAATGGTCTGCCTCGTTTCCCCCTTTTTTTATAGTTGGGGGTACCCCCATCTATTAAATACTGTCAGTAAATTTTTTATTTTTATGTCAATTGCAGGTATCGAGGAGCATGGATCAAGGTGGACCGCACCAGAGAACAACATACCCTTGACCTACACATGGGGGTGCCATGGGAAACAGTCACTTTGACTTCTTTTGGCAGCAATAAGCAGCTCTATTATGACATTTTAGAAGAAGGTAGATTTTTGAACCGGGCTAACACATTAGAGGCTTTACCTAAAAGGAAGGTGTTGGCAATTTGTCTCTGTATTCTCCTTCTAAGACTTTTACAATAGCTTCACTTGTATCTTCACTATGTATCTGATCTATGCACATAGCTTCTGCTATATGCTTAGATCATATGTCTTTGAATTTGAAAAAGTAACTATTAAATTTAACAGAGATCACATGCTAAAATTTCTGGAGAAATATGGCAAATCTCCATGTGCAAATTGGTTTTAAAGTACAAAGACAATAACTAGCTACAATAACAAGTATCTTCTTACAATAGGCTGCACTTAGTTCCTACTTCGACTGAGGTCTTCTCTCCTTCCATTCTTCAAGGTAATGCATGATTCAATTAATTAAACATTCATTCTTTCTGTTATTTAGCCAGGACAATGGCACTTAAGCAGCACGAGGGTATGACTATAATGTACACCGCAATGGGTGCGGAGTGGCGGCCTTTCGGGCACCCGCGGCGGCGGCGGCCGCTGCAGAGCGTCGTGCTGCGCGCCGGCCTCACCGACCGCATCCTGGCCGACTGCTTGGACTTCATTAACAACCCGCAGTGGTACACCGAACGAGGCATCCCATACAGAAGAGGTGACTTACCTTTCATCAGTGTGTCAGTCCGCTGTTAAACATAGGCCTCTCCCATGGCACGCCACTGAGTTTGATCTTTAGCTCACTACGCTACACCAATCCTTTGCCCGCTACCTCGCTTATTGCATATTCATCATTATAAATGTTCCGCCCTGCTATACTCCATTTATTTTAACATTTGAATCTTTACGGTAAAAATCGCACATGTTTTTGAAAAACGAAACTATTTAAAATTGTGTTAACTTCTATAATAAAAACGTAATGAGTACCGCTAATAAATGTATATGTAGGTATTTTTAGTCCATTTGTGTTCTAACTCGAAATACTGAGAAACATGTTACAATTTGACCGTTGGATCCTATGTGATGTCAGAGAAAAAAACAAAGGAATAAACTTAGAGTCAGTGGCTATTTCTGCTGGCTGGTGCAATGGATCAATAATTCTCAGGGAGATTACATATTTCATAGAGTAAGGACTAAAGATCGGATAGTTCGTTTTCATAGTAGGAGCTTAGCTTAAGCGGATTTCTTTGAAAGTTTACTTTCATATTTATTTATTTTTTTATTCCTTACTCAAATATTATTTCCAGGTTACTTGTTATACGGTCCGCCAGGCTGTGGCAAGTCGTCGTTTATCATGGCACTGGCAGGAGAACTCGAATACAATATCTGTGTTCTCAATCTATCTGAGAGGGGCCTCACTGATGACCGACTCAACCATCTTCTCAGGTATTTACCTACCTATTTAAGAGTACTTCTATTTTACCGACGACTAGGTAGGTACCGTGTTTAGTTACTATTTTTTTTTACCATCCCATCAAGTACAAAATACGACAGTTAGAAACACGATGGTAGTCGATTACAAAGATCTTCAGCCATCGGCATAAGAGGGGGAACGGGGGGAGGATGAGGCAAGGGTAGTAACTTCTCTGCCCAACTTAGAAAAATTGCGTTAGCATAGAAGACTGAGATGGATAGATAAATAATCGTCAAAAAACTAAAAAAAAACCGGGCAAGAGCGTGTCGAACACGCCCAAAATAGGGTTCCGTAGCCATTACGAAAAAATTAAGTAATATTTTTTTAGGGATTTCGTATTTTATACGGAATCTTCCAAGTTTAGGTATATTTTATACCCTAGGCTGCTCACTCATAAACTACTAATAATTCTCAAGCAAACTTAGCCGTTATAGTTTTTCTTGAAAGTTTGATATACTTACTACCATCCTGAATTTTTTCAAATTTTTCCACACACTGGTATAGTTTTTAGAAGGGGGGGGGACGCTCGATTTTAATGAAAATTTTCACTTTAAAATTGAATATTTCGCAAACATATCACTGCATCGAAAAATCGTCTCACCAAACCCCTCATGGTTTTAAAATACCTATCTAACGATACCCCACACTATGGGGTTGGATGAGAAAAAAAAATCACCCCCACTTTACGTCTATGGGAGGTACCCTAAAAAAAATTTTATTTGAATTTTTTATTGTAGGCGTCGACATAGTTTACATATATATCCTTGCAAAATTACAGCTTTCTAGCATTGATAGTCCCTGGGCAAAGCCGCGGACGGACAGAGACAGACAGACAGACAGACAGACATGGCGAAACTATAAGGGTTATTTTGGCTACGGAACCCTAAAAAAAAACTGCCTTCGGTAGACAAAATCCCTGACTGCACCAGAGATATCAGCCAACATACTTACAACATAATTAAAATACTCTCGCCTATCAGTTAGTGTTGCATAGGTATCATGTCATCCACATTAACATTTCAGCGTGGCGCCTCAGCAGTCCATTATTCTTCTTGAAGACATTGACGCAGCCTTCGTGTCTCGTCAGGACACTCCATCACAGAAAGCTGCTTTCGACGGCCTCAACAGAGTCACATTTAGTGGGCTGTTAAATTGCTTGGACGGTGTCGCTTCTACTGAAGCGCGCGTAGTATTCATGACAACGAACTATTTGGAAAGGTATGTCATTTATATTTATATTAATTTAGGTCAATACGAGTAGGGAGGTTCCCCACTGGGAAGTCGGTAGGTTCGGGCACCACCTTATACATAATTTTGTATTGTATAGAGTGGTACAGTCGAACAAATTGAATCATGACCCAGGGTGGAACCTTTAATAATCAATTTCACTATGATTTCCATAACAAAAGTATGGGATGTCAACATGACATTAGTAGCACAAAGGTTCCACCCTGGGCGGGCCATCATGATTCAATTTGTTAGACTTTAATTTAGCTTGGTATAAGTTCACATTCATTATCAAAAATACTTTTTGTCTCATACAGATTAGATCCAGCTCTGATAAGACCTGGCAGAGTCGACATGAAGGAATATGTGGGTCACTGTGACCAGCAACAAGTTGAACTTATGTTCTTGAGGTTTTACAAAGGGGAAAGGGCCGCTGAGCATGCGAGAAAATTTGCAGAAACGTAAGTAGGAACAGTTAATTTTACAAATCGTACTTAGATTATCTAGATTCCACGAACATGAATCCAGATGGATGATCTTATATACGCAGATCACCTTTGAGGTCCACTCTTTTAGAGATCTTTATCTGTAAAGATAATTTGATTTTCCATGTGAACTGTAAGTTTCATTCTTATATTTCAGAGTCATAAACAAGAAAAAGGAAGTAAGTCCGGCACAGATACAAGGTTACTTTATGTTCCACAAACATTCGCCGCCGGAGGACGTACTCACGGACACCGACGCGATATGGACACTGGGATAGTCCGAGCATGACGACGTAGTTAGTAGCTGCCGCACGCCGCACCCACTACTGGCGGTGACTAGTGCTTGTCAATCGGGATGCAGTTTGCTTCGATACCGTATAAAAGCGCAAAACATACATGACGAGTGCGGGCCGGGAGTGCGGCGGGCCTATTTACGTGGCTGTGTATATTAACAACATTACACCGACGGCGGGCGGGGGCGGGTCGTGCGGTGGCACCGCTATGTTATTTTTGATTTTCGTTAACTTTAATGGGACAATCTACAAATGAAGTTAATTTGGCTAAGACACTAGTGGCCTAACCTACTGTTTAAAAAATAATCAAGAGTTGAGATAATTAATTATTAGCAGTAAAACATCGTAAAGGTCCTTAATTTATGGCGTTTTCAATTTCCATAACTATACATAACTAATTCGTTTTTAATTCACACATATTTAACAAAAGAAAGTTGTTTTTATTTATATGGCTCTGTCCATCGGAGTACAATTTTGCCAGTGTCTATACTTCGTTTTTTTTTGCATTATAAAAAGAGTAAATCTTAGTAGAAAGAAGGTAAGCAATCTTGACGAGTCTTTTTATGAACGATGACAGCGCGAATCAAAAGAAAGTTAAACAAGTGGATTTTTGATGCGTCTCTTATGTGTCACACACAAGTGTCTAGTTTGAACATGAAACTACCGTGAGACTCACTCATATTAAATGATATTGTAACGGATAACTCACGTCTTAAACAGAGTTTAGCTCGACATGTTTCGGGATATTTTGTAGCCCATCTTCTCAGGAGCACGCGACTCGGCAGCTGCCGCAACACGCACACTACGCGCCACCGCTCTGCTCGCGCGACAAACAAAAACATGTCGAGCTAAACTCGGTTTAAGACGAGTTATCCGTTACAATATTATTGATATGAGTGTCAAGTTTGTTTATTTAACTATTAACAATGTCTGTGAAGCTATTATATGGATGAAAAAAGATATTTAATCTCGAAAAAATATCAATGAACTGAGCAGTCTGCGCTCTAGGCCCGCAGCACTCCCGACCTGATCCGCTCCCGTCCAATTGTATTTTGCGCTTAACGTATCAAAAGTGCACAGCCAGCGCACGGGCTGTTCGCATTTGCCTGCCCAAAAGGGAAGAATAATTTTAAATGTCACGATTATTTTCGCATATTGTGGTTGTTTCGGGTTCCTGTATGATGCGGCCAAATGAAAAACAAATGTTAAAACAACAGTAGTAAGTGGTGCGAACAAAGGAGTGCAGGCAAATAGGAGCAGCAAGTCATTTTTAAGGCCGCCTTACACATGCGCGTTACTAGCATGCTAATAAGCATGTTTATAAACATGCTAGTACCCGAAGTACCAGTATGCCACTAAAAAGCATGCTTGATAGCACGTGTCCTATACAGACATGCTAGTAGGTAGCATTAGCTCAATAGTGGCATGCTTTCGTGCTAGTAACTACCATGTGTAACAGTACCTTTAGAACATTGTTTAGACACTTTTCCAATTAACTTTAAAAGGTTTGATATGCCTACCAGGATAGTTGTAGTGTAAATATCATTAATACAATGTACAAATTTGTCATAAAGTTTACTAAAAAATACTGTTTTTTTTATTTTGGAACACAATGTTCTTACAGGATATCGTGCGATAAGTAGTTAGGACCCTTGTTTAGCATGTTACAACACAACCATGGATTGCAAGACACGTGACTTGAACTATTCCATATTATAACTTTAACGTTTACTTACATACAACTTGTAACATTTTATTTATTAAGCAACGGCTTAATCCACCAATTGACCATATTTAAACTGAGATTAAGGTACATTATGAAATGCATAAAATTTCAAAGGTACTCCAAAGCAACTTTACGAGCATTAAATTTGATGCCGTTTCGCCTTTCGAGTATAGGGTGGGTATAATATAGATTGACATTCTACCTTTCCTTTAACAAAAGGTCCATGGAATAATATCGCACCGTACAAAAAAAGATACCTTATAAAATGTAATAACAAATAATTAGTAATAACTAATGAGATTAAACAGCACTTACATTCACAGTAATTTCTTATCAAATTTAATCACCTATCAAATCGATAACAGGCAACACAAAAATGTGTTCAATATGAAATAACAAGTTTAACTTTAAACTTTTCCAAGCAACAAAAGATAATTTAGTTTAACTAGTGCTAAAAATTGTTATAATTAACATAACCACGTTCTATAATCAAAACTGTTTTTAAAATATAGAAACATACATTATCACTAAATAAATTAGTGACAGTTGATATTAATACTTGTTCATTTACTGGGTCATACTTAAATCATAAACTCGTAATCATACAGAACACAAACATACTTATGAAGTACCGTCAGACCGACCGCCCCACAAGCAGCTTGAGTGACCAAGTACCTTGTCGACTACTGCGACAAAATATTCAATCTTTTAAAAAGAAAGAGCGAGTTTCCAGTGCGGCAAAGGTAGGGTAGTCGTTGATATCCAAGCATCAGTTTACATTTACATGAAAGCGATGAATAACTATATTATAATTTGTTTTTTTTTTTTACTTTTCGAAGAACAGACAACAATAAAAATGGAGATTCTTATAAGCAAAAGTCATTCTTTTCCAGCTGAAGATAAACTATTATTTAAGCAATAATAGGTATACCCCTCCAAGGGGTTGTCATTGTCGCCCTAAATTCGACTTATTTGTGTCGATGCAATCAAAGGCACCGAAATCAATCGTAGCAAAATACAGTAAACGTAATCTGATGGTTGTGCCGTAGGACTCTTAACGCCTGCTCTGCATAAAGATATTTATTAATTAATGTACTTCTCACTCAAGCCCAAGTCGGACTGGGTATTTCACTTAACAAAAGTAAATGATCAAATACATGTTTTAAAGACAAATGAAATAAACGATACAGGATAACAACAATTCAAACTTATTACCTCGTGTTACACAAAAATAACAGAAGCACGGGTCGACTCGATCAAATGTACCTAAACATAGCAAACTTCTGCTATGCTAGGCTACGCAAAGATTGGCTCACACATTCAACTTGATTCAAGTTGTTTATTTGACCAAGTAAATCATTGTTTGAAGAAGCCCTGGCCTGTCACGTTTAAGCTCAAAATAGGTACGCCAATGCTGCGTATTTCCAGTTTAATTAAGAAATCTATGCCTACGTATTTCTAACGTTAACCACGATGTAATGATAATGAAATGAATCACAAAAAAGTATTAATCAAGAGTTTAGATATTTCGTGGAATACTTAATTTCACATAAGATAAACCTAAAAAAAAATATAGCCGCAAAACTTATTACAGTGGGGTCAGAGAAAAGTTATATAAAAGTTATAACGTATAATCGAATAAATTTTTAACATACCTACATTTTGACTGTTGATTAACAGTCAAATGTAACTATGTAAAAATTTAGTCCCATTTTTATCAGTTTCCTACTGCTTATTGTCGTGCAATATGCAGAGCTTGTAATACGGTCCTCTCAAACTCTATTGTCCTGTAGAGCTTTAACTATTTTCTGATATCTATTTTCCTATAAATTATAAGTTTTATCCTCGTATTTCGCGAACAATTAAATCGATGATTTCCGCTATAATCTAAAGCTTATTTTTATTATGTAAGAGCGTTGAGGGCTTTGCGAGACGATACGCTCAGGTGCCTGCACCCGTATCTAAACAACACGTATACCTATATAGGTATATTTTATTTTATAAAGGCATCACAAAATAATTACAAGGTACAAAGTGCAAAAATATGTACCTATTGGAATCACTCAAAAATATTTTACCACGGCCTTATTACGTCGGAATAAGAGTCTGTAGTGGTACATATTTTTTAAGTGATTCCACGTCACAGTATTAAAAAATTCGGGAACCCTAATGTAAATTATATGAGTACTATTTATTTATGTGATTATTTTTATGGCGCCTTATACAAGATGCTTCAAATTGTTCCGGAATATTTCAGCAGGTGGTTGCATTTTCGTTTGACTGTAAATGATTTTGGGGACAGTTTAATTGTTGCTAAATAGATGTTTCCTTATTGATCGATTTTCAATGAGTGACTACCGCCGTATCAAAGGTATGACTACAACGTGGGCCAAAACTTTCGATAAATAACCTTTTCATCACACTTGCTCGTTTTTAAACAGTGTCGTAACATGCAGGCTACCCTGGCTGCAACCCCCCAAATGAAACCCTCGACCTTTTGTTCTTGTTAAATGAGTCATTGCGCGTACTAATACTGCTGCGCGCGCAGCGCTGCACGACCTGCATACCTCGCGCACGCGCGGCAGGCTCATGCTGCGGAGGGGGAGGCCAGCAGGGTGCTGGCGTTGCCAAGAGCGCAGCCAGCGGTATCGGCAATTTTTGTAAAAATATTAGTTTTTCTTTTACAAATATACATTTTTACTCGCAAATGTGACGAAAAACACTGTATGTCGCACGGGCGGTACTAAAATTGCGAACATCTACTCCATAAAGCCCCGTCTTCGACTTCGGGCTTCTAATAGACTCTCGTTCGTAATCCCTTATTTACCGCCCTTAAGAAACAATGTACTATTACAGGGGTTTTCAGACTAACTAACCTAATAATCTCCTGAAATATTCCGGGAGAATATACAGACACCCTGTATAATTAAGAAACTTAATTTATGATCAATGCCATCATAACAATACACTATCGATAGATTATGGCTGAAAACATCGTTAATGAATAAAGTAATGTTTAAATGTACTCTAATTTGGCTATAGAGTCAATTATGTACAAAAAGAAGAGGACTCACTGATGGATGCCCACGCTACTACAAAACGAAAAATTCGAAAATAATTTAGCATGCAAATAGTTGTCGAAAAACAATGAATATAATATTTATGGTTCTGAAATACATTTAATGGACTTCAGTAAACACAAAAAGTTGTTTGTGTAACTGTACACTTCTTTGCTTACCTTTAAAGCATTTTGCAAAATTTTTTCTACAACATCTCCCTTGTATATTTTTAATAATTCCCATTGCCAGAAAGCAGGCAAATGATTCGGGTTGAACTTTTTTGAATTACTGTCTTTAAATGCAAAACAAAAGCTATTGTTTGAACAGAACAACGACAACCATATTCCAAGGGGCCCTTTTGTATCTTGCTTTAACAGTAGCTTGTATGTTATGAGACACGTGTAATGTGGTGGCAGAGCTTCGTTAATGTCCAATAATTCAAATCCGTGAAATTGTAATACCCTTTTAAAATATAGGAACGGAAACTTTGTTTTCTCGTTAGGGCACTCCAAACAGTGCAATGTTACATAATCAACATTTGATTCAGTCCCGGAATTTGAATTGCCTGTAATAGTGGGAGGTGAAGGCACAACTGAAACATCATTAGTTTGATTTTCGACCTGTGTTTGGTACACTGATACGCCTGCGTAAACAGCTGTATTGGGGAAGTGGTAAGGCAAACTAGCATGCCTTTTATTAAATGCCCATATATCTTCCGATTTACTTTGATTATTTAAAGCGCTTTGTGACATCAATTCGGACGGAGGTTTAACTTTGATGCGAGGCGCAGGTTTTTCAATAACAGGGTCGGGCTGCTTTTCTTTTTCAACGACTGTGGATAATGAGCATGTTGAAGTTATAATTGGCATGCACAAATTACTGTTTGTGACTTCTGCATTCTCTGTTCGTCCGTTTTCAGATGTAACCATGGGTACATCACTTGTTTTAATAGTAGTAGGCTTTATTTCGGGCATGATCTTTTTAGGTAGTTGTTTCGGATTGGCAACAGGAGTTTTATTCAGCAATTTATTTTTAGAGTTTAAATCATCACAGTTATTTGTTAAAATATGATCAATTTGGTCTTCGCCATTTAGGAGGTTTGTTTTTAGTGTTGATTTCTCGTTGTCATGGGCTGTGATATTTGCCGGGTCTATGCCATCAGTATTAATATCATCACCATCAATAGCCTGATTACTAACAAACGTAACCTTGTGGAGATCTTTCCAACTGCTATCATCATTCTCTAAATCTTCTCGAGATTTCAATTTTGTCATTATCCTAACAAAATTTGAGCTTTTCTTTTTATTTGAACGAGTTGTAGGTTGCCACGAAATTTCTAAGTCTTTGTATTCCATATACCTTAGTAAACCAGTGCATTCAAAACCTTGCTTGTTTATAACTTTTCTACCTAAGCTTAAAACTTTGTGTTTCAGTGACGATTCAGAAACTGGTGGTTTAGTCTCACTTTTGGATTGCGCTTTTGTAATGTATTTCTTCTGGCACATGGTTACAATGTTTTGAATGGCTTTGTAATTAGCAATATTTGCCTTCGCTACTTCCTGCTGACTTAGGTTTGTTGTATTTTCTGTGTCTATCTTTTTTTTCGATGATGCCTCATTTGCACAATTTGTATTCATCACATGCGTATCGTTTTTGGCTCCGCCCACCGTTATATCATTTGCAGTATCTTCGAGGATGGTAGTTTTCGTCGAACTACCTGAATATAGACGGCGAGTTTTTCTTTTCTTACATTTGACGATTTCTTCTTCCGAGTCCAAGAATATTCCAGGTCTTTTATCACTCGCGTTTCCATTTTCGCTGGTTGCTTGCCCAGTACTATAATCTTTCTTTACATATAATAAGTGGTAGTGGCTGTTGCCCCTACTAGTTATAATTTTATCTGTGTTGTATACAACCATGTTAGAGCTACCTGTGCAGTTCTCCTTGTTATCTATTTTATTGAGATGAACCGTGCAGTATTTCCGAAAAACTCTTTTATGTTTCTTTAACAGTTTTTTATGCGATTTTACATGTCTTTTTATAGAAGCATACCTTTTGTAACTTTTAGTGCAAATTTTGCAAAAGTAACATTCATTGTAAGTTCTCTTCCATGTTTCATCGTTGATTATCTCACTATCATCCAAAGCTGCTTGTATATCAGACCCAATAGGCATCCCGAGTTGAACTGAAGCCACATGCTCAACAGATTTGACAGGTGCCACAGATGAAACTGGTTGAACAGGTGAAATATTTGTAATAGCCAACCCGAGAGGAACAGGCGAAGTTGGCTTTTCTTCATTCTTATTTATTTCATTGCTGCTTCCAGTTTCAGATTTGAGCTGTGTGCAATTATTCTGAAAACAAAAAACATTGTCTTTTTAAAGCTGCTCACTTTTTTAATTCACACAATAATTAATTAGCAAAAGACGGATTCTTTCGACTGCCATAATTTTATAAGTTACAATGTATGTTTGCCATAATTTTTGTTAGTTATAATTTTTTTCCCACTGAAACAAGTACATTTTCAACAAGTTGTGTTGTTAAAGCTCCTTTGATATATCTCAATTGTCAAATCAATCTCCCTCGTCACGATTGTGAAAAAAGTTAGTTACTAGAAAATAAGTAGTAAATATAATCAATAAACTGTACTGTCTGCCAAAGTTAACGAAAACTAAAGGACATTTTTTACATTATTAGATATACCTACCTACTCGCGGGCAACAATATTAAATATATTCTGTAAAACATACTTACTTTGATTTTCACCAATCTTTCTTTCAATTTTAGCTGTTTCAGTTTATATGTCGTTTTTATTCCATGATAGTCACTTAGGGTGGTTTTGCACTTTTTACAAATTAATTGAGGCAGCCCATCAAAAGGATCAGTCTGAAAATAATTAACTAATCAACAAAAATGGCAACAATTATAAAACTACGTGCCACCCTCAGAACGCCAAATAATATTTTAATATTAGAATAGCTATATTTAACTTGTGCCATTGTCAATTCCGCACATGAGTTAAGTTTTATTTGGTGTCTCTGGCGTAGTAACGGCCTACATAATAATATCTCGTACGGCCTACATAATAGTAAGTAGACGATTTTTGATAGGCCAATATATAAAAAAATACATAGGCAAAACTTTTTTAAATTTTAAGTTTAGAACGTTATTAATTAGAAAAAAATAAATTCGAATATTATTTCTCATTATTTATAGTATTTTATGCAACTGTTGTATAAGTGAGATCTTAAAACGCGAGGTGGCGTGAGTAGCGTTATGAGTCGCAGGCGAATATCGCTATTAAAGACGCCACGAGCGTTTTAACCAAGAGTACCTATACAAAACTTTTTCTACGACTACTTCTAAATCATCATCATCATCAGGCTGAAGACTTTATATAACTTATTTACGTGACACTGCTAATTCATTCAACACGATATGAAATATGAATGAAGCGGATTACGTTTCCCTCCAGTTCCGGGAATGAAATTTGACATAATTATTTTGTCAACATAATAATAGCATGCATGCGTGTAGCGTAAACACAAAAAAGCGTGCATAAATAGTGTCAGATATTTTTACACGCTTCACTGTGGCAGATATTCATGCAGGTGACTGTACCGTGTATGTTTGTTACTGCTTCACGCTAAAACAGCTGGACGGATTTGGATGAAATTTGTTATGTAGTTAGCTGAACATCAAAAATAACACATGATAGGTTACTTTTATCCAGACGTTTCCACGGGATCGGCAAAAAATCACGAAATCTCAACCGCTGTGTTTAGAGTCATGAAATTTGGCACAGTTGATTAATGCAGCGTCAATAAAAACTACAATGTAATCCAATTCAAACACCGGGTTAACGCGGGCGAAGCTGCGGGTAAAGTCTAGTTAAAAATATAAACTAGATCCTACCGCAGACTGACTAACAGAGTTATTAGGAAGAGGGGAACACTGGGAGCAGTTTCGTGTAGATAAGTAATGAAAAGTGTAGAGGTAAGCTAAGAGGTGTGTTCTATACTGAAAAGCCTTTATGATTTAAATAAGTAAAAAAAGTTTACTTACATCAATATCAAAGCAATCTTTGATTAACTCTCTGATACTTGGTACAATTTGATAAACTCCATCTTCATCAAGGCACATCCGGCATTTAATAAATAACTTTACATCCACTTCAACCATTTCCATTGCGAACACCTGTAATCCATCATAAATCTGTTACCTTTCTGTGTTTTAAGCATGTACAGTAGTAACGGAGTTAGGCGAGTAACACACGGAGCGGTTCGGCGCCGCCTGCCGCGGCGTAGTCGAAACGAGTTCTTTTCAAAAATGGACTCCATAGCGATAGCATCTTAGACTAAATTACAACGACCAAAACGAAAAATATATTGGGTTCATCCATTTTAAAGGTTTCGGGAAAGCCACTTGTGTGGAGAACTACTCATCTTCCGTGCGCCGCGGCTCCGCGCGGATGAGGGTCACCGGTCACCCCATGCCCATGCCCGCTCTCTGCGGATTACCTACATCGTGACAACATTTCAATCTACTCGGCCGCGAGCTGCCACGGCAGGCGGGGCCGCACCGCCCCATGTGTTCTTCGCCTTATACACAGTGTCCCGTAAGTTGCACAAGCAACTTACGGGAAATGTAAAAATAGGAAAACAACCTTGGTAAAAGTGAGACTAAATAATAAATAAATAAATATCACAGGACAATTCACACCAATTGACCTAGTCCCAAAGTAAGTTTAGCAAAGCTTGTGTTATGGGTACTAAGCAACTGATAAATATAATAATAAAGATAGATACATACATATTAAACACCCATGACCCGAGAACAAACATTCGTATTTTTCATACAAATATCTGCCCCGACACGGGAATCGAACCCGGGACCTCAAGCTTCGTAGTCAGGTTCTCTAACCACTAGGCCATCTGGTTGTCTGGTTGTCTGGAGACTAGTTTCATTTAAAGTTTTCTGAATAAAAAAAAATGCCACCCATACTAAATTTTTCAGTTGTGGTGTTCAGAATGTATTATTTTTTAGTTTTGTTTTTTTTTGCAATATAATCTTGGATAGTTATGTTACAGAATGTAAAAAAGAAATAAAAAAGTAACTACTGTAGTTTTTTTTAATCCTCTTCTACTTTTATTCAAGCTTTGACCTCTCCTAATGAAAAAAACTCATAACTGTTGGTTAGCTCAATAGCTTAAAAGCATACTCGTTATGTAGACATTTAAAAATAGGAAATATTGAATCCTAAACATATTAATGAAGAAAAAATGCTGAAGAGAGCATAAAGTAGACTTCAAATCACGGTAAGTCAGTACGAATGCATAACTTGAAATGAATAACTTGAGATGCTAGCTGTATCAGACTGCACAGATTAGAATTCTACTTAAATCAAACAATAAATAAAAAAAATCAAGAAATAGCGCCAAAAATCCGCTATTTTCATTTTTTAAGAATTTTATGTACCCAGTGTCACTCGCGTCATCAAGACGAATCCAATGACGTATCATTTATCAAAGTCGGCTAACCCGTTGAGTAGTTACATAGGAATAGACATACATACAGACGCGTCAAACACATAACCCCCCTTGTTTGCAGTCGGGTAATTAGGCAATAAAAATGAATGGAACAAATGCATATAGAAGAAATAACAGTGGGTTCGTCGTCGCAAGGTGAAGTACGAGGTGAGTGTGACCAGACGCGCGCGCCTCGCCTAGCTTAGGTAACTAAGTTCTGAGTTTTACTTTACTTTACTTTTCATTTTTTTTTTAATTTAGATGGCTAGACTCACTGTTTTATTCTATAATATTCCACTAATAAATGCGAAAGTTTGCAAGTCTGTTTGTTTGATTGGTACCTTTTCATGTCTAAGCCGTTGAACCATATTAGATGAAGTTCAGTTGTTTGATGGGATACTTTTTATCTCGGATAATTGCATATATTTTTTTTACTTTTATATAAACAAGTGGTACAAAAGTGAGTGGAAAATTACAAGCCACTATTGAAAACCCCTTAGGGGTTTATGTAATAGCTGGCGACTCATCACATTTCAATCCGCATAAAAAACTTAAGCTATAGGTACATAAGACCAAACCTGGTTATCACAAGCCAGGTAGTATTTTTTTAAAGTTCGTTTACACCGTTTGGAGTCAGTGGCAGCACTTAGAACATTAGAACTTAGAACATCACTTAAAGAAACTTTTGGAAGGGTATTCAGTAATTTAGGGATTAGATAACAGTTTGTTCTCCTTCCATAGATATTATTTGAATTAGGCAAATTATATGCTGGCAAGTACTCCAATCGGCGCAGTTTACTTGGACGAGTTTTATGCTCCAAGGTGTTTATCACTTTGCATTCCTCAGTTAAAACGGATATATTAAAGTTGTTAAAAACATTGATTACTTTACAATGATTAAAAAGGCCACAGTAATCATCTTCATAATGAAGCTTTAGTTGATTAGGTACAATTATCTTAAGTAATACAAGCTGCAATTTATATGTATATCCGTTCCAAGTATGTCCTATATGTTCTAGCGTAACTGCTAATACCATAGTCAATCACAGAGTCTGCTAATGCTAGGTATAGTGTTTGTAATACCTTGTATGGAATTTTATACTTTAATGGACGACCAGATGGCCTAGTGGTTAGAGAACCTGACTACGAAGCTTGAGGTCCCCGGTTTGATTCCCGTGTCGGGGCAGATATTTGTATGAAAAATACAAATGTTTGTCCTTGGGTCTTGGGTGTTTAATATGTATTTAAGTATGTATCTATCTAACACAATTGCTTTTTAATGATTATACTTACTAAAAAGTAATTTATAGATATCAAACTGTGAATTCAATCTAAAACTCGTGCTTCTTTTGTAAATAAGTCATTATTCTATGGGATAAGCGACTTACATAACACAAAATTTTAAGAAATTTGCATTTAACCCGTCGAGCGATTTGGGGGTGCAAAAAGCGCCTAGCGAAATTTGTCCGGAACTGCGATAGACACACTCACTGAGTGGACCTAGCGCATTTTCGGACAGGTTTCCTTAGGCACACACGTGTGTTCCTAAATCGCTCGACGAGTTAATGACTTCAATGAGTTACTGATAAGGAAGCGCTGACAACTGGACTTGTGTTCACTTTCAAGTTTTGTTAAAGGATAAAAGACAAGTTTTCCTGGTTCTATTTACAGTTTTTTAGGAGCATCTATTGACCCATGAAATGAAAACATAATGATATGCCATCTCCGTGTTTTCGTTCAAAATAAACAGAGACAGCATAACATTTATCCAATAAATTTAATCAATGGATAGTGAAACAGGGGGTTAATATTTAAAAATACAATCAGTCTCTTATTACTTATGACCTTTATGAGGACCACCATGCATGGGCCTCATTATGACAATATAATATGTGAGTTTATCAATATAAATTGACTGTCTTTAGCCTATTGTATTTCGCACTTGATGCAAAATAAAATTATTAAGCTAATAAGGCTTAAGTGTAGATTACATCAAACACATTAGGAAGACCAGAATCATGATGGCAGCAATAATATCACCAAGATCAAAATGTCACAGTAGTAGTTTCAAGTATCGGACAAGTGCATATTCTTCATTATGATATGATATGACTTAAGCAGAGAGCCAGCTAATAGCTACATGGATATTTAGAGGTACTATGATTACTAAGTTATATCAGCCGTTGCTGTGATTGCTTCATATTATATAGCTTTACTAAAAATATCATAACAATAATGAAGCAGGTTATAAAAATATAAGAAAATACACATGTTGGAAATAAGATACAAAGAAACTTAGATTTTGTCTTTAGAATCTATAAAATGTACTTTTCTACAACTAATATGAGTTTTTGTCTAAATACATTATTACTTCTAAGAAATGGTCTTTGAATCATAGTTAACTACATAGTTTATCGCATTTAGTGCTATTACAATTAAATACTTACCTTTTAATATTACATATCATTTGAATTCATAAACTTCTTGTAATTCTCGTAGACGTTTGAAACTACGTTTGCATTGAAAATGTATATCAAAACAGCAAATGACAACAAACACTAGTCTTCAAACTTATCCTCATAATTATAGGTTATAGAGTTCACAGCATAAATATACACCAATTTACCTAACCCTAAAATATTGGATATCAAACAGCTAAGCAATACTTACCAGCGTTAATAAATAAATCTTTGTTTTGTTCAACAGTTGAGACAGAGTCTATAAGGTAAGGTACCGTTGTTACAGTTACGGTTTTTTACATCGTTGGTTTGGTATTGGTTGGTGTTGTTGACGAGTGTCAGCAACGCGCCAAGCACAAACTACTAAGAGATACTGCGCCAAGGAGTAAGAAAAGGAAATAAAGACGACAACCTCGCAAAAAAGTTGTCACTGTTTTTATTTTTCGCTGGGACGAAAAAAAGTCACTAATCTGATGTCACCGCCACGCTACTGAGTGAACTGAATGCTACTCAACTCAGCTTTCTTTTCCTGGAAAACGAGGGCAGGGCAGGTAGGATATACGGTACAGGATCGATAAACCCAGTAATTGACTCTCAAAACAACCCTCGACGTGGCCTGGTCGTGCGTGGTTAAAAACGATTCAAAATTTTAATATAAAACGTGACATCTATTGAGGAGTAGCTGTATCATTACGTCTACATCTAAACAATGATTCCCCAGCGCCATCTACTGGTTAATCAGGGTACAGACCACCGAAATTTTAATATATTTTAAGAAATGAAAAAAATATTGAATAGCACTTGCACGCAAGTTCAAAATCTACGAGCTGTTAGTTAGTGGTAGTTAGAAGCAAAAAGCAGTTGATAGCCGAACGCTTTCCCACCGTTGGAGAGGTCTTACAGCATCAAGTCAGCTCTGGTTTTTGCAAGCCTGGGTCTCGGTACTGCCCTAGTCAAAAAGTGGACTAGTTTCACCATCATCATCATCAGTCGGAATACGTCCACTGCTGAACAAACGCCTCCCCCTTATAACGCCACAATGAACGACAACTCGCCACTTGCATCCACTGGTTTCCCGCAACTCTCACGATGTCGTCAGTCCGCCTGGTGGGAGGCCCGCTAACGCTTCGTCATCCGGTTCGTGACCGCCACTCGAGGACTTTCTCTCTTAACGGTTATCTGTTCTTCGAGCGATGTGGTGTGGCCCGGCCCGCCTATTGTCACTTCAACTTGCACAATTTACACATACCTAATTCCAGCTATGTCGGTGACTAGTTCTTCGACGAATTTCCGTATTCCGGATTCTGTGGCGCAAGGAAACTTTAAGCATATAGCTATCTCCATTGCTCGTTGCGTGACTAAGAGGCCAACAGTCAATGACCACGTCCGTCTCCGAGTGGACTCCATTCAAGGACTCGTCTTATCCAGCGACTCTCGTCCATTCTCGCAATGTGTCCTGCCCATGTCCACTTTTTCCTTGCTATGGCGGCCATGACGTCTTTCACCTTGGTCTTATTTCGGATCCATTTGTGACGCTTCCAGTCATGAAGGGTGATCCCGAGCATCGCTCTCTCCAGACCCCTCTGCGCGACTCAGAACTTTCCGGCGCACTTCTCTGTAAGTCATAGTCTCTGTACCGTAGATGAGCACGGGCATAACACACTGCTCGAACACTTCCAATGTGTGATGCAGAGATATTTTGCCACGTGATATCTTGTGGAGTTCCTTACTGTTTGACTCGCGACACACAAAATCTTTACCACTCTTCAAGTCTATGCATACCTAAAGAGCAGTATCTGTCATCTTGTAATAATTAGCTTTATCATAGGCACAGGGCGGCCACGCCATACAAAATACGCGTTCTTGAATCTACATGCACGCCGACGTCTGTACACGCGTCAATGTGTGCGTAAGACACACAGGGCTGACTATCGCAAAACCCTAGTAGGTACTATAGGGTATGTAGGTATGGCTTAGATGTGTAAATAAATGTATCATATATTTTTATTTAGACCTACTTAAAATATGTCTGTCTATGTATTTAAGCATTATTATTTTAAATTACAATAATAAATATGACTACAAACTTAAACGAATTATTCGGTACCTAATTAGTTATTTCATGTATTAATCGCGATACTTTTAGAAAGCATTATTTATTTACAAAAGGAAGTAGGCAGGGTAGGAACCTCTATTTCTCACGCGCCCACTGACAAGTTGGCGCTTGTTCGCGGACTCACGGTCACCGAGCCGAGCAATGAACTGCCGGCGCGCGGATTTCACGGAAAATTATGTGACTTTGTACGAGCGACAAATTATTAGAATATTATTGATTTTCGAGTTTTTAGGAAATAAATACACATAAATGTTTTATAAATTAAAGTTTATAGTTTTAATCATTTGAGACCTTATTAATTAAAGATTACTTACTTACCGACACTAAAATATTTCCTTTTAAAGGATTTGTCTCTGAACATTCGATTGTCAAATGGTATGTAATATGTTATTATTGCTCCCTAATTAGTGTCGTGCGACGGTACGAGCGACATACATCGCGTTGCGCGCCCGACTGCTTTCCTGTGGTTTTCCTGCAATCTGCGCTTGAGGGGTGGGGTAACTCGAACCGGTGCGGGGCGGAGCGTGGCCATTCTGTACGTCAGTATTATTATATATTCTGTGTCATAGTATATTTATATGTTGCGGTTTATCCATCTGCTTATATTTGTTTACCATGGATGGTTAACCCACGCGATAACTGCTACTACTCTCCATCGAGGACTATTAAGAAATGCCGGTTGGTGGTAGAAAGGTGAAAATTTAATGTTGTAAGTATGTATTTTGAATGTCACATAAAAAATTGAAATAAAAAGTTGTGCAAAAAATAAAAATATTTTTTTTGCCCTAGCCCAAACTTGTTAAGTATTATATTAAAAATAGTTAACGTTCTGTTCTCTGACTTACCTGACTGGATATACATAAAATAAAATTATAATAATCGGTCAAGCCGTTTCGGAGAAGTTTGGTCATAAGAATGTGATAATTTTGACAGGAATTTTATAAATTAAATAAGATATATAGATCTAATAGCTTTAACCCGCGGCTTCACCCGCGTGTAATTCGGTTATCGCGCGCTGTTCTCTCGGGAACTGCATTTTTCCGGATTAAAAGTAGCCTATGTCACTTTCTGGCCTATAAACTATCTATGTCTAAAATCACGTCGATCCATCGCTTCGTTTCGACGAGAAAGACGGACAAACATACAAATATACAAACACACACACTTTTGCATTTATAATATTAGTATGGATATATACAAACATCCTAGAGTCAAATACAAACTATGAAGTCAGAACGAAACCAAACCGCTTAGCCTTCGCTACCTAAGTTCGCTACAGACAAATTAAAGCCCGCTCAAAAGAACCGAACTCTACATAGGAGTTGGAGTTAATAAACGGAGTCGGTTCCGTCCGATATTGGTGCTGCATTTGGAGAAGTTCTGTGGGTGAATCACATCACATCACTTGGAGTCAAGATCACAGTCGAGATTCTCCATATCTACTCTAAGAAAGGTTTAGATAACCATCCTTTAATGCCAATCAGCTGTAATATAACTAAGCAGATAATGATTGTTATATCAAAAGACACTTATTATGAAGTTATTAGTTTAAATTTGAAGTAGAGTAGTGTTTCCAAGAAGTTGTAGTGACTCCTAGCGCCATCTAGTGAGCAATTATAGAAACTCCAACAACCTTCATCGCACTATCGAAGTATCTCAGCTCGGATGCATAAATATTAGGTAAATACAATAATACAACTACCGACGCTTTTCCTTGGGACATGCCTGAAAAGAGATCTCTCTATTGTGATTATCCCCCTCAAGGCGAAGGCAGAATAGAAGCTCTTTCGAGACTGGCTTATAGTCGAAATCCAAAACTGATTTTATTCTCAGTCAAGACTATCGTAGTCTTTCCGCAACGACGTAACATAAAAATTGATTGCTTGCATATAAATATTATTTTCCTTAACGTCTAAAGTCAGAGGTCGCCTCAATAGAAGCACATCTGGCAGCTCGCTCTCTCGATCTGGTAAACTGTAAATTCCATCAGACGCTAACAACAAAAGTCCGTTCGAAAAATCTGATAAACCGGTAGTGATCCAGCAAATTTTATCAATTTTGACTAAACTCCATTTATTTTAACATTTGAGACTTAACGGTAAAATTTAGACACGTTTTTAAATGAAACAAACCTTAAGTTAAACGGGGTATAGTTGACGTAATTAATCAGCTGTATTTTTCTGTTACTTACTCTACTCATACTTTTTGTTACGTACTTTTGAGGGGTATTTTCACTATGGAATTGATAGAACACGTTTTGTATTTGGGCGCCATCTTGTGAGGAGTAGTTTTTCATGATAATACTGTATGGAACAGCGACATCTGACGTAATCTCTGGAAATTACTTACTTAGTCGTAGTAGAAACTACTACAGTATAAAAAAAGAGCAGTATTCCGTCTCCTTGATATAATTACCTACGCCGGCTCGGTACACAAACGCGCGATAGGGCTGCCTACTCTACTAACTACTGTCACTTCAGTTATGTAGGTATACGATATCTTACTATTTGATAATGTCGCCACATGAAATTTAAAGTAGAAAAGGATTAGGAGAGATTTAAAGACGGGCTAAGTAGCGTTCGATAAAAATGTATTTTACGTTATTTTAATAAACCACAAAACGTTATATGTTTTAAACGGTTTTATTTGGCTTCGTCACAACGTATATTTGTTACCTACAAATTAGCTACGGAGAAGTATTAGCGCCTCTTCTGGGATATGAGAAAAGCTTTATTGTTGAATTTAACAGTATAATAAATTCGCATTCTGATAAATAACTTCAATAGATTCGTTTTTATTGTATTACATTAGATGAATTTAAACATCCGTATACCGAACAATACTGTTTATATCGTTGTGACATATTAAGGTAAGTAATAAATGCGCGTGAGTCCATACGTAACCGCGGAGCACTCGCGACTCGCGACTGATGGTTGCCGAGGTATGCTGAGAATTCGTGGCGCGTAGGTACATATAACTCGCATTCCGGCCGTTTGTATGAAGACAGTATACTGCTCCTTTTTTGTACTGTGAAACTACTTAGTCTTACTAAGGTATGGGTATGAGGTAATAATAATTCTGTGGAACATTCTAGATATTCTGCATTTTTGTTTTCAACGCCATCTAGGGAGGAATAGATATTTTAATATTATTATTATTATCATCGTATCTAATTTTTTACATAAGTTTCTGACTAAACTCTTGAGTCAATATTTTTTATTTATTTGAAGAAATTATGTTTAAAACGCAAAAAGTTACGCAATTTTCAATTATGTTAAAACTATGTCTGAGAAAACGAACTAACTGCAGCATGACAGATATATCCTCAAAATAATGTTATATGGAGAACTAGTGAAATTTACAATAGAACATTCCAGAACTTCGATTATTTAGCACCATCTAGTGAAGAATAATTATTATGCTTGCCTTGCCCTCAATACCTAGTGACACCTATCAGCGTGGTGCGAAATAATAGAGGAAATGAATGAGGGTTTTCACCGAGTCGAAACATCGCTAGATGGAGTCAGTATCGTGAGGTCCGTTTGACGTTTGCTTGCCATTGGCTCATTCATTTATTTAACCAATCACGAGCAAACGTCAAACGGACCACACGATACTAACGCCATCTAGCCATATTTCGTCTTCTGTAAAAGAAAACCCTCATTTAAGTGTTACAGTCTATGCCTATTATAGTGGCGCCACGTTCAAACACATTATGGTGCCACTAAAATACCAGACCGCGATAGCAGATTATTAGTGGCAGATAGGTGATAAATTAATTTTTCACACCTTCAGAAAAGTAACTTTTCCTCCCTGACGAGAGGGAGCAAAGTGCTACTTTTCTGTTCAAGGCTTTTCTATGTATTTTTTTGCAAATGCCATTTATTGGAGTTGATAATTGTAAAGCAACACCATTTTCTATGCTGGTTGTTGTTTAATAATATTTAGAATTATTTTTTCAAGTTTCTTAATGCTCGGTGTGAAAAGTTGTATGAGCCACTCGGGAGCAAAATTATTTTCATCTTGGGCGTTAACACTTGAATTGAATCCCTCATTACGTTCAGGATTCTACTTTAGAATCCCTCGCTACGCTCAGGATTCTATTGTAGAATCCTTCGCTACAATAAATAAAATTAAATCTGGATTCAATGTACGCCCTCGCCGTAAATACACCATTTTGCTCCCTTGTGACACAAATAACTATTAGTTTGTAACATCTTTATTGATGCGAGTTTGAATTCCATACGACACCATGTCACCGCTAGGAAGTATGACACGAATTACGAACTTCCGAGTCATTAAAGCCCTCAGTCTTTGACTTCGGGCTTCTAATAGACTGGTTCGAAATTCATTATTTACACAATGTACTATTGGTGAAACTCCCACATGGTCTGCGCGGGAACCGGAGGGAGATGGCGTTTTGTAAAGCGTTATACACACGGTATGAATTACGTTAGTTATATTCGCGCATTTCCCTAAAATATTCTGCATTAACGCATTAACTGCCACCTGACTTCCAACGGCTGCCAAAGATATATTACGCGATTTAGAAGCGTGTTGTGAATAAAGATTATAAAATAATATTTTCTCAAACATGCTCGGAAATATTGTCCTCTGCTCTAACTTTTTAAATTTGCTTACTAACATTAAACTGACAAAGGAAAAATTACGAACAGCCAACCACCACTACTCTGTAAGCATTTGCGATACTGTGATGCGATGGATGGATGGATGAAATATTTCCTCACATTGTTTGAGAAAAGCACTATACAAACCTCGGCCAGAACAGGGATTGCTGGACTCGAACTCGTCCATCAATCCCTTACTTCATGGCCTCTGCAGTCTGCAGTAATGTACTATTTCAGGGATTGACAAAATATTTTGTAGGTTTGGAGTTAAAACCCGACTACGGTAACCGATATAAGATGTGGGAGGAATATATCCCTTCGCCCGATAAAGAGTTAACCCTTTTCCAGACCCCTCGAATTCAGATGTGCTACCACTAAATAAATCAGTTTTACGTTGTTCACCTGTGAGGGAGTAATTTAAAAACAAATATTTTTTTATCGAATTCAGATGATTTTGTATTGTTTAGTATTTGTGTACATTTATGTGGTTGCTATATGCACTAGGTATGCCACAAGAAAAGGGTTATAAATTTATTATCTCAAAAGTAAGCCATTTTTACTAAATCTAAAATTAGTTATTTTGGGATTTAATTAGCACCGTTATCAGCTGTCGACGGTTTATCGTCAGCTTCAGGGACACCTGTTTGTAGCCTCGACGACAACGCAACTACAGTACACAAAGCTTTTATTGAAAACGAAATTAACAACAAAACCTTTTTTCAAGTGTGTTAAAATAGATTCACAATTTTTATAAACCTCACACCCATAACCCATATGCCTCCTTTGCGCAGTGGGTGAAAATGGGACTAATATTATAATTGATGACGATGACATCACCAAGAAAACACAAGTTTGATTTAATACATTATAATTACACCTATACTATGTCGTGACAAGTATAATAGTTAAACGTAGCAATAAAATTGTCAATTTTAATTACATTTAATATAGAAGACGTCTACAACAGATTATAGCAATATTTAAAAAAAAACATTATTATATTTTAATAAGTAGTCAATTGGATTTACATCTCAATGCACAATGTAATGAAGTAGTGTTCAAGGACAATAAAAACATAATCATTAATCACAAGTTAATTGATTGTCACTGGGGGATGGATCGACTAATCAGTGGTTTTCAACAAACCATAAAATTTATTTTCATGGCATCATATATCTGCCATTCGTATTTTTATCACAGCACTTGTAAAGTAGTGGTGTCGGTATATTATTTTTAATATTCAACATTACTTAAGTATTCCATCCGCAGCGGGCAATTCCAGAGCAAGGTACAGAGGACTAAAAAAGAGTTTCAGTAAACAGTCACCTTAATGATTAGTCAATCTTTACCTTGGAATACTTACAACTAAATAAATGTAACATTTAAAAAGTAAACAAAAGTTTATCTGCGCTGGCGGCGCTTCTTCTTGTTGGCGCGACCGCCGTTCTGCGGCGCGGCGCCAGAGGGCTCGCCGGCCGGCGCGGGCGCGGGCGCGCTCGGTGCCTGCTGGACTATAGCCAGACCAGTTTGGACGATGTGAGCCGAGTTGCTGCTAACATTCCTTAGCAAGGCTGCTTCTAATTGGTTACGCGGGCGAGCGGCAGCAGTAGGCGACGGCAGCACTGCAGCCGAACCAGTTTGGCTACGTATAGGGTTAGCCGGAGCATTGTTGTTCTGCCTGCGAGCGTTAGAGTTGGCGGCGCTAGTCGGTGCGGCGGCGCGTTGAGCGGCGGCTGCTGCCGGAACGACAACGATGTGCCCGATAGAATGGACAACCGGTAAGTGTCCATTAGGTGTTTGAGCCGGGCGATTTCGGGTCGCGACCCGTTCCGCTGCATCCTGGTTTTCGTTGAGCGTGGCTCGAAGCCGTTGTCGCATGCGTCTGCGCGCGTTGCGCGAGAGGGTCCGCTCGGTGTTGTCTGGCGGCGGGGCGGGCTGGTGTGCCGCGAGCGGGGCGGGCGCGGGGTGGCCGTCGGGCTGGCGGTCGAGCGTAGCGAAGGCGCGCGAGAGGCGCGCCACGCTGCTCTGTAGCTCGCGCAGGAGCGGGCCTGGGTCGCGCGGCGGGGCGGGCGCGGGCGCGGTCGCGTGGGCGGGTGCGGGCGCGCCGCGAGACGCCACGCGCAGCACGGCGCGCGGGTGCGCCAGGTGCCGCTGCACGTCGTCGGGCCGCACGCGGTACACCGACAGCTTGCCGCTGATGGTCGCCGGCGCCACCAGCGCGCGAGCGTCCACTCCATTCACTACCAAACAACGCCTGCGCTTCTTGAGGAAGCCTTCGCAGGACCGCACCGACCATACCTGTAATCCATTTATTCGTATTTCATCTTCAATTCTAGATCTAGAACAGTGGTTCCTAAACTTTTATTGGAATTCATCGCCGAAAATTCTAGCAAGTGGTCATTTACCCCTTAAATAAATGTACAGAGCGACCTGAACATCGCGTTTGCACTACTATGTCTAATGGGTTTACTAATTTTTCATTTCCCAACTGTTTAATATTTCTGAAACTGCAAATATTTGAGGATTTTTATAAAACTAACCTAATCTACCCTAAATGTTTGATAATGCAAACTGAACTGACGGACTAATTATAATAATATGTTTTTAACGAAGAAGTACCCAAATGGTGTCAACTTCCTATAAAATACTATTGCTACTCCCTTGCCAGAAAGGTCATTCACTCGTCATTCATTATTATTAGATTATCACTGAAAACTAGTACTGTGGAAGTCACCACTTTTTTTTTGTTTTGTTGTTTAATTTTATTATCGTGGTTTTCGTACGTGTCAAATATGTGCCAGTTACTAATATGTATTTTATTCACACCCATACAGTAAATCCTCAATTATGCGTTCAAAAACCATAGGTAATGACCAGCATTACGACATTGGATTCTATTATGAACACGGCTGTATCATAATGAGATTTCATACATCATTACAGCACGCGATCGCGACCACGTGCAGCAGCAGGTCGACGCGCGCGCAGCGGGCGCAGCTCGTGGGGCAGACATACCTACGTAGTTCTCGTTAATGCAGGTCATTCTCAATGGTTCTTGAACACATGATAGAGGATTTAATATATGGATATAAATATTGTGTGCAACTGTACGTAATTAGGCCTTAAAACACTCATGTGACCCTATTATAAGGACCCCTATTACGATTCAGTTGCATAAAATACTATTTTTTGGAAAGATAATATTTTTGTGTGTTCATTTATATGTGCAATTTTTTTAAATAAAAGTTAGATGTGATTCCAATCAAGTTTTTTTAATATAGAAGTCTCAGCAAAAAAATAGTATCTACTACAATTAATTTTTCACTATCATCCTTTAAAAAATCTCTAACGCTAGCATGATTACAAGAGTCAAATTACTGTAGACATTTAAAACGTTATCAAGAAAAATGACAGTAAAAAGCTTAAATTAAACAGCAAGGATGCATTGAAGTACTTACGCAATCAGAGAAAATAGCTTCCCGGTCATTTCCAGATATGGTAACAGTGTAGCTAAATTCATTTGTCACCCAGGGAGCAGCGGCCATCGACAGCCACGCATACACCGATTCATCTGGACGCAGGAACATCAATCAGTTACTTTGCCTCAGCATACATCGTTCTCGCGGGAGCAAAAACAAATCAGTTATAGAACAGATATTAACAGAATGTCTAATTAGTAAAAACTGATAAATTCTGCCTACAAATTATAAGCATCTAAGAAGTTGAAATGTCGTTCCACAGAAGATTTTGTTTGATGGTAACGTAACGTTGCACTTAGAGCAATATAATTTTTAGTGTCCGATCGAAACATTATTTTTTGCCGAAACCGAAGGTTCGGTTCTGATTATAGTTTCGGCCGAAACCGAAACCGAACCTTTTATAAACGTGATTTAAACATTGAATTAATGTCAGTGTATCGTTCTTTCCAAATATATGAATGATGAAACATCTCGCTGGCCTAGTCTTACAGGGTTCTAGGTTTCACTTTTTATCATCATCATCGTCATCAGCCGAAAGACGTCCACTGCTGAACAAAGGCCCCTCCCCCTTAGAACTCCACAATGAATGACAACTCGCCACTTCACTCGAATCCACCCGGTGGATTCTACCGGTTGCCCGCAATTCTCACGATATTGTCAGTCCACCTAGTGGGAGGCCTGCCAACGCTTCGTCTTCTGGTTCGCGGTCGCCACTCGAATACTTTGCTCCCCCAACGGCTATCTGTTCTTGAGCGATGTGGGCCGCCCGGGTGCCCCTTGAAATGTCGATAAACTATTTATCGAATTTAATTTCATCGAAAACAATTCATAGAATATCCAACACTAATATTTTCTCTCGGAGTCTTTTCACTTCATCGACTATTCATTACATATTATAAAATAATTATTAGAACAACAGTACAAGGATTATTATTTGCTTAAAAATACATTTCATCGACAATTCATGAGACAGAACAACTAAATATCGCTGTTTATTTTTCTTCGAATTATTATTATAAAACACCAGAAAATAGGTTAGGTTAGAACTATTAAAAAAAAATCGGTACCAGAAAAGTAGGTTAGGTTAGAACTGTAACCCTAAAAAATAAACTGGTACCAGAAAAATAGGTTAGATTGGGTTAGATCCGCGAGCCCAACAAAGATAAATCGCTGCCAGAAAGTTGGTTAGGTTACGTTAGAACTGCGACCCCAACAAAAATAAGTCGCTACCAGAAAAGTAGGTTAGGTTGGAACTGCGACCCGAACAAAAATAAATTACTTTCATTCCAAAAAGTATGAAATAATAAAATATGAAATGAAGCTCTGCCAAATAAACTATCTATTAACTAATATTTCCAGAAATTAAAAATCGGTGATTTAAGAATACTTATTTTAATTATTCGAGGTCATGGTTATTCGATGAAATGAAAAAGTAGGACACGTTGACTTTTAACTGATATTCGATTAAAAGTTTGTCGACATTTCAAAGGTAAATTTTAGTCTGATCCATGTTATGATGTTAATTGTAAGACCCACCTGTTGGGGGACGATACTGAGGCCACTGAGCATAGTATTGAGCTCCTCCAACGACTCCGCCATTATGATTTAACTTTTATCGAATTGAAGTTTTAACAATGTCATAGTTACACTGGGTATAAATTAAAATACCCTTAAAAGTGAAAATGTAATATAAACTATAATACTAAGGTAGCGACCTGATAAATGAGCATTTCTATAAAAGTTTGTACATTTGATTTGCGACTCCGATTTGGGTAAAAATTTGGAGGTAGATAGAGTGAACGATAATGAGTTTAAATAACATAGTCTCCCGAAATGTCCCAATTAATTTGTATGGAAAGTTCTATTTTTGTTACCGCAAATCCATAGTTTTGGTAACAAAAAAGGAAATTTCCATACAACCCAATTGGGACATTTTGAGAGACTATGTTATTACGACTCAGTATCGTTCACTCTTCATACCTGCAAATTTTTATCCAAATCGGAGTCGCAAATCAAATGTACAAACTTTTTTAGAAATGCTAAATTTTAGATGGTATAAAATAAATAAAACAATCAGCCAGCCTCGAAAGGCTAACTCATATTTAAATATAGGAATCTTTTTGTTCCATATAATATTTTAAATAATAAGCAAAGTGATTCGGCGGCCGGCGGAGTCATACGAGCGGCGCCATATTGCCAGCCGTGCAGAGCACACCATTAGCTAATAATGCCACCCGAAAGTACGATGTAAGTTTCGGCGCCGCCGAAAGGTTCGGCTATTTTTTGGCCGAAACCGAAACTTCGGTCGGACGCTAATAATTTTGTTTCGGTAGCCTGTAATTCTGGATAATCCACAACTCCACAAATTCATCGCACGTTTTTTCCTTCGCGGCTTTTTAAAAGCACTCGATAATTATGTAATTAATACGAACGAGAACGAATACAGTTATTATTACGAATAATTAATAAATTACAATGTTAAATAGGAAAAGTGACTGAAGAGATTGCGTTGCGATTGCGTAATTAATCTGTTTAAGTAAGTAAGTTTTTTAATCAAGTCGAGTGTGAAGGTCCGATATCCTACTAATCCTACTAATATTATAAATGTGAAAGTTTGTGAGTGAGTGAGTGAGTGAGTGAGTGAGTATGTTTGTTACTTTTTCACGCTTAAACGGCTGGACGGATTTGGATGAAATTTGGCGGAAAGTTAGTTTATAACCTGGATTAAAACATAGGATACCTTTTATCCCGATATTCCCACGGGATAGGGATAAAATCTCGAAATAACAACCGCTAGGCTTAGAATCATGAAATTTGGTATGTAGGTAGTTGGACGTCTGGAATATAACATAGGTGACTTTTTGACCCGATATTCCCACGGGATACCTAGGGATAAAATCTTGACATAACAACCGCTGGGCTTAGAGCCATGAAATTTAATGTGTAGGTAGCTGAACCTCTGAAATAACCGTTTTAGATGAAATTAGGTACGTAGACAGCTGGACATTTGGAATAACACATAAGCTAACTTTTATCCCCATATTCCCACGGGATAGGGATAAAAACTTGAAATAACAACCGCTGGGCTTTGAGCCATGAAATTTTGTATGTAGGTAGCTGGACCTCTGAAATAACACATAGGCTACTTTTTATTCCGATATTCCCACGGGATAGGGATAAAATTTTTAAATAACAACCGCTGGGTTTAGAGTCATGAAATTTGGTATGTAGGTAGTTGGATGTCTGAAATAACACATAGGCAACTTTTTGAATCGATTTTCCCACGGGATACCTAGGGATAAAATCTTGAAATAACAACCGCTGGGCTTAGAGCCATGAAATTTAATGTGTAGGTAGCTGAACCTCTGAAATAACACATAGGCTACTATTTATTCCGATATTCCTACGGGATAGGGATAAAATCTCGAAATAATAACCGCTGGGCTTAAAGTCATGAAATTTGGTATGTAGGTAACTGGACATCTGGAATGACACTTAAGTGACTTTTTGACCCGATATTCCCACGGGATAACTAGGGATAAAATCTCGAAATAATAACCGCTGGGCTTAGAGGCATGAAATTTGGTATGTAGGTAGCCGGACGTCTGGAATAACACATACGCTACTTTTTATCCCGATATTTCCACGGGATAGTTTTGTAACTAAGGGACCCCATACATCCGTGTATTATTGTTATTATTATTTTGTAATTTTTTCTTTAATTGTATACTTACTGTTGTTTTTAAGTATTTTATTTGTACTTATTTTATTTTGAAAAAATGACTTTCTGCCAAGCTTCTTGCGGCGCATTCTTCTTGGCAATGATGGTCTTTCCGAAAGTGCTGGTATTTAAAAAAATTACGTGTAAAAGTGCCCATTGCGGCCTATTTACTGAATAAATGATATGAATTTGAATTTGGATAGGGAAAAATTTTGAAATTTTAGCACTGGGTTTAGTCTTGAATTTTGTACAGTTATTCGCAACACAAAGTCAATGAAGACCACGATATAAATTTTGGAATTTTCCAGGGGAATTTTGTAAAATCCCGAAAATTTCAATTGCAACTACCAGACCGAATAGTTTACGCGTGCGAAGCCGCGGGTAAAAGCTAGTTAGAAATAAATTTGATAAATTATAAACTCGTTGGCATAATGTTGCTCGATATAGGTGTCACTTCTGTTATTGCTTATTTGGGTCGGGTCTCGTTGGCCTTACTTGCATTTAGTCTTGGCGAGCAAAACGGCTCAGTAGTACACTGACCACGTATGCAAAATTACTTGGTTATATAATGCCATGATTACAAAATTGTCTAAGTTTTAGGAGGACTTCCTTAGCAAAACGTCTAGGTCTTGAAATGCACAAGTAGGCAGAATGACTCAATTGGGATGCACCAAAAAAAAAACCTATAGTTTTTATTTTATTTTTGGAAAGAATAGGATATTTTAAGATACCATTTTCATTGTTTTTGAATTTGGATGAGTATTTAATTTTTTATATTTTTTTTAGGAAATACGCTGGATGACGTCACAGTGAGACAGCCACGTTCCATTGCCTAGGGTAGTACATAACATAATCTGTGGCATTACAATTTGACAATAATTCAAGCACGGCTTAGGGTCCTAAATGAAACATGACAAAACAAATAGTTTTATTTATTTCTCTTCTTTTAGCTTCGATTATTCCTATGTTTGTTTAATGGTGTGATAGTAAATAGATATTTTTATTTGAATCTGATATTTAAATTCTTTTGTATTTACTTGTAACATAGTAATTTAATAATTTAATTTTTAAAAATACATTGGAAATACTCGTATACATTTCGGACTTTACGATAAATGACTACTGTTTAAAGCTGAGTGCGCATCATGTGATTAAAGTTCTATCTTTGTCACTATTTGCTATTATAAGCAGGACAGCAACATTTCAAACTGTCAATTTGCTTAAGAGTGTAGACCTGCTTTATAACTGCCTTTGTGACGAGACACTGCAGGGGTCAAATGAGGGTCATTACTTAAATTTTGTTTATTCAGTTTATCACATTTTTGGAATCTGATTTCTGAAAACGCTTCACAAAGCCTATTTCTCCAAATGGTTTTCGATTTATTAACTATATGTTTTCAAAAATTGGGACATCCCAATTGTGTAAGGTATTGATTGTATTACATTACTGTAGAGGCCGGGAAGTAGGGGGTTGCCGGCCAAGTACGTATAGGCCAAGTACATATACACGTAGCGAGGCCGGCAACCCCAGGTTCCGGCCGAGGCTTGTATAGTGCTTTTCTCAAACATTACACGTGTGGCTGCTGGCGGCGGGCGGCTGCGGGCGGGCGGTGTTGCTGTGCGTGGGCCGCATGCGTGTCGCAGAGCGCGCGTCGAAACAAAGACGGTCGCATTGCCGGCCAGTGGCCTGCAAGGTTGTATGAAAACTCTTTGCAGGCCGCTAGAGTGACCGCGCGCACGCAGCTGAGCCCCAGCGCCTGCAGCGCGATACTTTTCGGCTTATTATTTGTAACACAACGTCAATATTTAATGTCATGTTTGATAAAAATAGTTTTACAAGACCAGACCATTTACCTACTAAAACATTATGACATTAAGTCCTTTTACAGCCAAGTCATTCCGTCTACTATGCCTTTTAGCAATGAGGGCGTTTTACAGACCAAGGCATTTTGCTACCCGGACAAAATACAACTAAGGTGCTCTGCTCGCCAAGGCTAAATGCAAGTAAGTCCAACGGGACCCGACCCGCTTATATTTGTCATAATCTTTCAGTACTGTCAAATAGTTTTTGCTCCCGCGATAACTACGTATGATTATTATCACTTATGAGAAAATATTGGTCAAGTATTTATACTTTTGTCAATTAAACAAGAAATTATGAAGACAGTTAATGTACCGCGTAAAGTCACGCTCCATCTTAGTATTTTTTTTTGTTTGATGGACAACGGAAAAATACATCTCCAATATTTTCTGAAAATCTAAAGCGCAAGAAAATTTTAAGCGCAGCCTACGCGAATTGTGTGATCGCGAATAAACGGCGCCGTGAATTTTTAAAAAGCCAGCAAAAATGTGAATGAAACTCGCGTTAACTACGCGTATAAAACACGTCGTCTCTCTTAGGCATAAGAATAGTGCATATACACATATGTATTATGCTTCTCTATCTATCGCATACCTTGTATTTATTCGCTCATTCTTGGAACCGGAGAGGGCGAGCTGCCAGAAGGGCCGCTAAGCAGGGGGTAATTTTACTTAGCATGGCTACAGGGCGCGTCTGCTGACTGAATTTGGACGCTAATGAAGATTATTCGCAAGCGGACGGAATTTTTTATACTAAGTACATCGTTTCAGAAAGACTACGTTAAGTCCAGAAGATCTGATGGAAAGGCACGCGGCACGTGTCGTGTAGTGCTAGGCTTGGCACGGCAGGAATAAACCGATGAATGCAAGAAATTTTGTAGCTCACTAGAAGTGGCTTGAACAGCCGAATGCTTTATGCATACGAGTGTCACTTGAAAACCCTACATGACGTGTAAATCAGGTAAGGACTTATAACGAGCAAAGTAATATCATACTTACTGCTAATTTCAATAATTAAGAAGAATATGCCCATATCGGACACTCTTACAGCTGTTACAATTCTACCAGGGATGGTGGAAAATTGCCAGGCTTGTAGATATTCGCCGTTTTCAGACTGGCCCTGTAAAGGAAACATCATGCTTAGGAGTTAGGGATACGTCAGATTCCAGGAGACGCTCCAGCATCAGGTCAAGATAACAATATTCTTATGATACTATTAAGTTTCGAAACGATGAGACCAGTGGAACTTGCTCGCAAAAAAAAAACCGGCTAAGAGCGTGTCGGACAGGGTAGGGTTCCGTAGCCATTACGAAAAAATAGAATAATATTTTCCTAAGGATTTCATATTGTGTACGGAATCTACCAAGTTTAGGTATATTTTATACCTTAGCCTGCTATTTACTCCTATACTACTTAATTCTCAAGCAACCTTACCTATCCAACGATACCCCACACTATAGGGTTAGTAGAGAAAAAAAAAATCCCCCACTTTACGTCTATGGGAGGTACCCTACATTTTAACCACTGTTAGCGTATATATATATATAATTGTAATTTGTAAGCGTAATTTGTATATATATATATACAAATTACGCTTACAAATTACAGCTTTCTAATACTAACAACGGTCTTTGAGCTTAGCCACGGACAGACAAATGGACAGAGATGGCGAAACTATAAGGGTTCCTAATTGACTACGAACCCTAAAAATTATCTAAATCAGACGATTCGCTTGGGCTTTCAAGTAATGATATAATACATCGAAAAGACTCACATCACCTAAACAACAAAAAGTTGGAAAACCCCCGACTTCGTCACTTCAAAGTTCAACATCACAAAAACGGCTGAACCGATTTTGATAAAACATATCTTAGAACCATCGCTAGAAAACTTGCTTTCAAATAAAAAAAACCGCATTCAAATTGGTCCACCCGTTTAAGAGCTACGGTGCCACAGACACACACATAGCGGTCATACTTATAACAACATCCCACTTTGCGTCGGGGGCTTGTCGGGGATTAAAACAAGTCAACCAAGTCTCACTTGATGCAACTAGCACAAGACCCCTGTTTTTGAACATAGGCTTATTAATAAATCCATTTATTTCAGGCAACTTGGCCCATACAATAAATGAGTATTTCTCGAAAAGTTGTACCGTCATGAAATATCAGTTTGTCAAGAAATTATGAACACTAAGGACGCGATCATAAAGCATAAACTGCATAAAAAAACCAAAGTTTCTTGACGTCAGGAAAACGCCAGGAAATCTTGTGAGGAAAAAATCGTAATTTTGTAACTACATCGAAACTTTATATTTAATAAATCCAACAACAAAGATTATCTGACTTTTATCATCGTCTTTACACAAGGTGTATTTAAACACAATACTACTTATTTTTTGTGTTAAAATAGCGTCAGGAAAACTGAAAATGGACAACTTTTTGAGAAATAGTCAAATAACTTACAGCATAAGGCTTACAGACTAACATAATAAAAAATTAAAATAATGATCCCAACGCAATGCAACGCGCATTAATTTGCTCGCAATATTTCGCGCTAGAACAGCTGGATGAATTGGATGAAATTTGGTACACAGTTCATAACTCGGAAAAAAACATTTATTTACCGCGGTATAATGATAGACAGGCGAATCTTAGTCAGTTAATTGCCTAAACCCTTCAAGTTTACTGATTTTAAAACTTTGACGAACGAGTGAGTATGTGAACATATTAACACCCTGGTGTCACAGTTTCAACTTGCAGTCGTTTTATCAATAACGCGCTTTGAGTATTTATCTAGAATTCTAGAATTTATCTATAATTCTAGATAAATACTCAATGATAACGCGCATGCAATGCAATATGTTCAGACGTTAGAATTACACCATTTCAAAAGGACCATCTAGGTAGATATCGAATTTCGCTTGCAAAAGTGTAATTTCGATTTTCGCTTGCAAAAGTGTAATTTCGATTTTCGCTTGCGAAAGTGTAATTTCGAATTTCATAAATTATTTAGAGACAAATACTATTATACAGAAATTATTCACATAAGGCCTGTTCATTGATAAATTTTATGTGACATCTGTGATGCCGACTTCGTTTATTTTGTACGAATAAAAAGAACATTTTATCTGATAGGTACATAAAATTTATCAATGAGTGGAGAAACAGGCTAGACTCAGATTATTATTCTATTGCCCGCAACTTCGCTTGCGCCCTGTAAGAACTTTGGATTTATACTTCGCTAAGTGTAAAACTTACTCTTACTGAAAGTTTTTTTAGAAAACTCTTCTCACCTTTGTCAAGAGATGAGTAAATTTAACCTTCCTGTATGTAGGTATCTTAATATTTATCAATTGTTTTTGTTTCAATATTTTTTGTACAATGATGTGTGTGTTTACATACATACACTATCTAAAACTGCCTCAAAAATACAATATAAATTTACATCTAACCTACGAATTAGCATACCAAAAAAAAAGATTTTTATAATCTCTGTCTTCTGACAATGTAAACTGTATAGCTTTGCACTATCAAAATTGTACTACTGCTCGTTACGGTAAATTTTCTTCCGCAAAAATAGGAAAGTCAAATAAATTATTAGGAGGCTATACAATGAAAAGAAAAGAAGCAGTTACCTCGTTCACTCAGGTTTCAATCGAACTTTGAAAAAATCTCTTATCACAAATCAATATGTCAACAAATTTTACCCTTAAAACAATGTTCATTAAGTTCACTCGGAAAGATCATCGATTTTGAGATACCAGCTTTTTTCAAAGTAGTGACGATATTTCGCATAGTTTTGCTTTGCACATAATACATATCATTAGAAAGAAATGCTAATATAACACAATTCGCGATGCAACTTCATAAAACAATGATGACAGCATTAAGCACGCAAACAAACAGACATTGCTACTGGTAATAAATATATTTTTCCATCTCACTTGCTCGTCAATGATGTTATTCTATAACTGTATAATAAAGGACAATGGCCTAAATCGTTCCCGTGCGGGAGTAATGAATTTACGTCAGTTTATCATCCCAAGGAAGGAAAAGTTTAGTTTTAAAATTTGCCATCAAGTTAGTAGGTACGTCATTTCAGACAGAGGTTTCAAGTCAACCAACGTTTTATTTGTTATTCTATATCTATACTAATATTATAAAGAGGAAAGATTTGGATTTATGGAATGGACTTTTGTATTTTTATATTTTTGGATATTTGTTACGAATTAACTCAAAAACTACTAGACCGATTTTAAAAGTTCTTTCACTATTAGAATGCTAAATTATTCCAAAGTGCCATAGGCTATATTTATTACCAGAAGGGTTCCGTACTAAAACTTCAATAATGTAACTAAAAGTGTAAAAAAAGTTGCCTTAAAACATCTTTCATCGTATGCGCTGTGGAAACTATTGATGATAGAACAAAAAAAGTTCTACGATATTAAAGAATATATTAATATCTACAAAAACTTCGCAATACCATATGTCCAACTATTGTTTTAAAAGTAGACAGGGTAGACAGAAATGCAGACTAAAATCAAACCATGTTATCCATGCCTTTTTGTATTAATCCTTATCCAAATAAATAATTTCATATGCAAGACGGTTTCAATACCTGTAGATTTCTTTTTGAATTATTCAAATCGGACATTTCATTCAAAAGATATTACGAATTTAAAAATATCAATCCAACCAAAAAATGCATTTACTCTACGTAGGGCGCCCCGGCTTCCCGGGGTAGTTTTTGGGAAATGGAGCTGAACAATGTGTGTGAAGTGCTCTTGATTAGATACCTTTTTAGAGTTTTGTGCCCATAGGGTAATAAAAACGGGACCCTATTACTAAGACTCCACTGTCCGTCTGTCTGTCTGTTACTTGCTGTATCTCAGGAGCCGTGATAGCTAAAATAGACAGTTAAAATTTTCACAGATGATGTATTTCTGTTGCCGCTATAACAACAAATACTAAAAACAGAATAAAATAAATATTTAAGGGGTGCTCTTTACGGATAGTTGCTTGAAATATAAATAATTAAATTAAAATAAATAAATATTTAAGGGGATCTCCCGTACAGCAAACTTGGTTTTGTTTTTGTCAATTTTTCTAATGTCAAATGTATTATATTATAGATACGGACCTTCGTGCGGGAGTCCGACTCGCACTTGGCCGGTTTTTTCATTATGCCCGTGCGAAGCCGGGGCGGATCGCTAGCACCTTATATTATCTAATAGTATTTACTTCTATTCTTTGTTTCATCAAACTGTTCAAAAGTCATTGTTATTATTTTTTATTTTATTTGATTAAACAGAAATGGCATCACAGATATCTTACACATTATAATAACGGGGAACTAAACAAAGTTTAGACACAGCCCTTAATCTAGTTAAATATAAGTATAAGAATACTGTACCTAAGCCAAACAAACTTACCTCAATGAGTTCTGGAGAGTGGAAATATCGAAGATGGTTCAGCAAGCGCGCAGCTGGCAGTCTAATTGAATTTCCATTCTTACAGCAAAGGCAACGAAATAAGCCTTTGCAAGCTGGAGGTGCTCTAAGTACTGGGAGCTGAAAACACAAGTTAGTTTTATGAATTGACACCAATTATCTTAACAAAGATCTAAGTAGTTATTAAATTTATTTATTTATAATACAGAAGAGCATAAAAAAGGTTTAAGTATCTGCTTCTTGAAGTAAGTTTTACAGTTTTGAAGAATTTTACAGTTCTCATCACATGGCCTTCAACTTCCGTGACACCGTATTCAATCCTGTGTGGCGCCAACAACTATAGTCTGTCAAAAAAGAGAAGAAATTAAAAAGTGACAACACTGTAGTGTCCTCCCTTTTTGGTTTGACAGGGTTTGAAAGGGATGACACTACAGTGTTGCCACTTTTTAATTTCTTCTCTTTTTTGACAGACTATAAAGTCATATTTTTACCCTGGAGAAGTGTCCCATTAATGGGCACAAACCATTGCTGCAACTATAATTACTTACATTTGGGTCCGTGAGATTATTCTCCTCTTCTTCTGCAGCATCGTTTTCAGCATCTCCTATGGTGGATTCTTCGGCAGGAGTGTTGCTGCCAGAACCACTCGACCCTGTTGTTACTTTGCCACCTAGTTTCTGAGAATAATGTTTTACAGAGTTAGAAATAAAACTGTCAGTAGCTAATCGAGGAACAAGAAAATTTATTTATTTTTTCGGTTAGGTACGTCATAATATTCCTTCGGCTAAGGGGTAGCGACTTTTGAACCACATTACGCGAATGCGGTGAATTTTAGAATTGAATTCGAACGAGATAATAAATCACATTCATCTGCTAATGATCCTTTAGCGTTTTCGTTATTCGGAATCGGTAATAACCGGTTTTGTGGTAAACATGTGAAGTATTTTAATTTGAACCCTAAAAAGAAGCTTTAGATTGTTTCCTACATAATACAATAGAGATTTCATCGTAATCTTTCAAGGAGTAATGTGTGAGTGAGACAACATTGATCATGCTAACGCACATAGCACACGCTAGCAATCGCGTATCACCATTTATTTTTGTTGAACAGTAAATAGTGGTAAAAACTAGAAAGAAATAGCTAATGCGTTTGTGATTGCAGGCACGCTATAAAATATGGCTTCAGTCAGCAAAATGATTGACTCTGAAACAATTATCTGGATACTTACAAAAGCTCTTAATTTTCTAACATTGGCAATGAGTTCTTCCATCGCATAATTTCTAGTGCCAAAGAAGAGGGCGCGACAGACCGGACACTGGCTGAGGCGCGCTTTGCATCGTCCACACACGTGATGACCCTCATTGCATTGAAAAATTTGACCCGAAGGAATTTCATAGCACACAGGACATTGTAGTAAGTCGTCAAGGTCAGGCAAAGCCTCTGCCTGGAACAAAAAAAAAGGTATCTTCACAGTAAGAACGAAATCACTGTAGAAGGAAAATGTGTATTTTTTTTTGGCAAAATCAGCCTGCATTTGACCTGACCAATGGTGGCATGTATTTAGTAGCCTGAGATAGAGCAAACATCTTTAGCAAACTACCTAAACCTTTTAGGGTTCTGTGGTCCTACAAGAAAACCTAGCTTATTCGGCCGCGGCTGTGCTTAGAGCAGGGATCCACAGACTTACGAGTATTAGTACCAGGGACCACCCCCGGACAGATTATGAGCTAAAGGCGGGCCGCAGCAAATAAAGACAATTGAAATTAATATCATAATTTCGCTGGGTTTATGGCAATTTTAGAGGTCGCTGGCGGGCCGCATGTACCTACATCTACAGCGTGCCGCGGTCTATGCATACCTGGCTTAGAAAACGCTGTCATTTTGCATGAGTATATTAACTATATCAGCTTTGGAAAAAAATATGGGGTGCCTCCCCTACAAGGGAAGCCTTCTTTTCTTTTTTAAAACAATAGTGTTGTTTCTTTGAATAGCTTTGTAAAAAAAAATAATTACTAAGACCATTCTCGATTTAAAGATGCGTTTGCAAATATTATGTATGATCTAAAGTGCTTATTTTTGTTAGAGGTAAATGTCCCTTCCAACCCCACCAGCTAAATCATTACCTTAAAAATCTGAAAAGAATCATGACAGTAGTATAATGAAACGAATTTAGAAGGTAAACTATACTAACTAGGCTCTACAGGTTAACGAAATATAATCGATAAAACTTAATACTTATTGAAAAATATTTACCGCATATTAATATTAGTACAGTACCACTACCATGAGTTTACAGTGACCGTACTCGATAGCGACGGCGTAAATTATTTGTAGAGGCGCTGTACAATTCTCCATACAAATAATTTACGCCGTCGCTATCGAGTACGGTCACTGTAAACTCATGATAGTGGTACAGAACGTGACAGAACCCTACACTACACGTGGCTCGGTCGGTTTTTGTTTTTTGTTAATTGACCAAAGAAAATAAATAAGGGTCCAACGTGTTTTGATTATCTAATGATGATGGATGATGAATTCCGTAATCCGTATTTTCTGTTAATTACGCTTCCTTACCTTTACGCGTCTGTGGTGGATGCGCAAAGCGCGAACCAAAAAAAAAATTATGACGGATTAGGCTAAGTTCAGATAACGCGCGGTGGTTGGCTCGGCGCGCGGTTTAAGATTGTATGTAACAAATCAATGCTTTTGTTTACAATGTCCGCGCGTGACTATCATGTAAACAACAGCATTGATTTGTCACAATCTCAAACCGCGCGCCGAGCCAACCGCGCGTCTTGCACGTTCATCTGAACTTAGCCTTAAGATGCCATCAGACATAGTAGTGCAAACGCGACGTACAGGTCAATCGGCACTTTTGTTAAGGGGTAAATGAAAACTTGCTAGAATTTTCGGGGATTTATTCTAAAAACTAATTAGGAACTACGTTTCTAGATCTAGAGCTAGAATAGAAGATGAAATACGAATAGATGGATTTTTAAAGGTGTTGTCGTAAGCGAAGGCGTAGTTTGTTAGTGAATAGCCGGGTCTCCACTGAGCGAGCCGCCGAGTGAGTACTTAGTGAGTATATTTGTTACTTCTTCTCTCTGAAGCGGCTGAACGGATTGGGATGAAATTTGACAAAAGTTAGTTTATAAGCTGGATTAAAACTTAAGGATACTTTTTATCCCGTCATTGTCATAGGAATAAAATCCGAAATTTCAACCGCAATATCTACAGTCATGAAATACACGTTATTGAAGACCCAGATGGGATTCTCAAGATTAATGAATTTAAAAAAAACCCCATAGGAATTCTATAAAAAACCCACTATTTCAACCACTAAACCTTGATTAATCCTACTAATATTATAAATGTGACAGTTTGTGAGTGAGTGAGTTGTTTGTTACTTCTTCACGCTGAAACGGCTGGACGGATTTGGATGAAAGGCTATACCCGTGTAAGGGAACAAAATATGTCCCTGACGTTATTAGCCAATGAATATATCCTATGTATTGGTAATAAAATAATGCTAGTTATTAATCTGCCAAGTTTTATCTCAATATCATTGACAGGTTCCTTGCAATGTCACTTGAATGTTTTTTTTTTACTTTTCTACATATCTTGAAAACTACTGGTCCGTTTCTTTTGTGATTAATGTATTTTGTTAATGGCATGAAGAGGAATAAATTCGCAAAACACAAGACGTCTCTAGGTCAAAATTAACTTGGTCATTTTTGATGTCAAATATTTCAAACTTTTTTTTTTACACTTGTGAGTCAGCGACACCCACTATTTTTTTTTACACTGATGTGACATCTCTTTCCGTACAAATATATATTGGACTGAAATCAATCGGCTTGGAGCAACATGGTGATTTTTTTAATAAACTTTTAGGTGCCTAAAAGTATAGGATGGTCAATCCCTATAATGTACTCCATAACGGACTATAGGTACGCTTAAATAATCTGTAGAATAATGAAGATTTATATAAAATATCAATATACCCTTAGTATGTGTACCTTGGTGATGTACTAGGCCGGTATACTCAAAATTAAAATAGAAATAAGTGAAAGTCTAAATTCTGTTAAATTAAAAGTAAGAAGGTAAGGGAAACTAATTTGCTTTCTTGATTTATCATTCATTTTGTAGGATACATAATCTACACAAATATTTTTTATTGTGTTGACCGTGATGAGATAAGTACCTACTACTTAAGACAATTGTTAAATGTGTTGATGTATTTTTCATCAATAATATTTTTGTAGAATATTTACAATAGCTGTTGCCTGCAACTTCATCCAAGTCCCATTGGAACCTACCATTTCCTGGGAGCAGCCTGGCAGATGGCAGCTTTCTATTAGTCAAAGAATTTCTAGAATTGATTCAGTTGTAGGTATTTTTTTTTCTTTTTGACTGTTGTTTGTGTGTCTTTGTGAATGTGAATAAATATCATCTTTCTTTCTTTCAGTAGGGGGTAAGCTCCGATACTAGCTTACCCCCCACCAAACACACAAACACAAACAAATACAGTTTTAAGTACTATACATATGGTATAGACAACACTCTAAAACCTATGTATTTGAATTAGCTGAATGCAAATAACTGGAGGGAAAAGAGTAAAAGTAAAAAATTGATTTAAGATGTTGTTTCAGGTAGATTATAAAAAGATTTACCCCCGTTTCACCATCCATTGATTAATTTATTTGACGGATAAATGTGATGCTGTCTCTGTTGGTTTCGTTTGAATAGACAGAGATGGCATTACATTTACCCATCAAATAGAATTAATAAATGGGTAGTGAAACAGCCCCTAAAGTATCATATAAAGTAAGTATATTGGAAGGCTACCTCCATGGATTGTTTAGGAGACAAAGGAATTTGCTATGTTGATCTGACCTAGAAAGCTAGAAACCTAATAATGAAATTAAATATTGAATTGAAAATCAAATTTAACTATTCAGATAAAAAATAGCAGTTCTCTTTTTTAATATCAACATGAAATCCTCATGGAAATCCAAACGAAACACATCACACATCGTTATTTCCATAATTTAGCAATAACAGTGGTTTTCTTATTGGCTTCTGGAGATTAAAATCTGAAAATAACTGCCATTCATACATTTCAAAAATAGAGGGTACTGTAAGTACTGTTCAGTTTGTATCACTCACTCCTCGTTAGCCCAAAGAATGGAGGATGGTATATTTCATTGTAGGTATCCAAGATTTATATGGATCAACACAATGCCAATTACAAAAGTAAAGATGACAGTAAAAGTTGAAAGCATTAAAATAAAATCATCTCAATCTCAGAGGACGATTATTAACTACCAAAATCGATCAACCGACTAGAATAAAGAAAAAAATAAATGTCAGCTTTGCACAAACCTTGACGTTCTCAGCCATCGTGCAAGTCCCCACAAGATAAAGAAATTAAAAAATAATAATAATTCTCCAAGAATCACCAGTCTAGCTCCAAATACAATTAGTTAACGACTTGTTACTGAACGCGAGCAGGCTACAAATAGTTATGGGTAGATGGTTGGATTTCTACAATTGGGGAAAAAATGGCTGCCTACTTCCTCCCTCCAGGATAGAAGTGTTGCTACTTTACCTGCTGCTCTGTACTTGTCATTATGTTATACCCCAGTGTTATAGGGCTGCCAAACAAAAAACAAATTTAATCACTATTATGGATCTCTTAATTATTTAATTGAATAACTAATTAAGTCGTTACGTATTTAATTCCTAAATGAAATAAAATGAACTATACGACAAGACGTTTGTACAGTGTTTTTTTTTATAATGTCACGCACGTCACAACTTTTCAACACGTTTTATTCGAAATATTTAAAGACTTCAAATTTAACAAGGAAAAATAACTAATAAACTCTGGGAATTATACTGATTGTATCATAGACTGCTAAGAGATACTAACGTATTTTGTATGTTGATGTTTGAAATAGAATTTGAAGACCTTTGTTAAAATGAGATTGAAATCATAACTGGTTTTTTTTATTTTTGTTTCAACCATTTTTATCAGATATGCTATAATATCATATTCCGTTAGTTCTCTTTATAGTTTGTGTCATATTCATACTAAATGCAAAAATAACTGTCTGTCATCTCTTTAACGCGCTGAACCGATTTAAATAACGTTTTGCAGATAATTAATTAGTTTGAGATCGTGGAAAGAACAAAGACATAGCGTTGTTGATACTGCAATACCGCGTAACTAGCTTTTTTCGTAAGGTATAATTTTCACTGTCAGAACAGTATTAACATTGTACTGTTCAGACAATAAATTATGGAAAATGTATATCTTATGGTATGGAAAATGCTAGTTACGCGGTATTGCAGTATCACGGACAGGATAGTTTTTATTCTGGTAAATAGTACAGTTCCTGTAGGACAGCCATAAACAAAATCTCCGCAGACGGAGTCGTGGGGAAATCTAGCATTATAGTATATTATTACTCATGAATTCATTGAGTACAAACCAAAGTGATATAATTTTTGAATTCACGAAATGTGACATTGGTGCTGTATAGGCTTAATACCGTTTGCCTCTCACTAAACAAATTAATTAAAAAAGCCTGCCTCTGCAAGTCAATGTCACTCTGTCTAGCGTTGCCAGATGGGTACGCAATAGTACGCACGGCGTACTATTTTATGGCCTTCCTCTTTGGCCTTGCGTACTCCGGTACTCATCGGTCGATTTGCGTACTATTTTTGTATTTTAGAACCTGACAGCCTAGCTGTTACTCCATTTGACAGAAATATATTTTTTAGGTTTCCGATTAATATTATTGTGCGTTTTTTACAACCCAAAAATGTTAACTAATACTTTTATAGATTATCTGTGGCTGTCGCACTGACAAACAAGTGACACTGACAAATCTGACAGACAATGGCCAAGGTAGTTTATAAATTCTAGGATTCGCGCTGTCATCGTTCATCCACCATCACCTCTCATATTCGTTTTCTAGATTTTTTTTACCGTACAACGGCAAAAACTACTAGACACTGGCAAAATTGTCCTCCGATGGACAGAGCCATATTTTTTTAAAGAAACAACAACAAATTCACCATAATAGTACTTAAAATTGGACAAGCGAAAGTTTGCACAGAGTCCGCGGTGCGCGAGTCAGACTCCCACTTGACCGGTTATTATAAGGCCTTTGTTTATGCACCAGCTGCAATAAAGCACAGTTCAGTTTGTCAATAAATATTGTAAATGTTTTTAAAGCTGGCGCGTAAACGTAAAAACCCCAACACTCACTGCTGCTGTGTCCAACTCCACCCTCGCATTGCTTGCATTGCTTTGCTGGACGGACTCGCTTGTGTCAGGTTAGCTAGCTACTATTCTTGTAATCTGTGCTTGTGTTTTCTCTGTGCGCTGTGTGAGTGACTGTCAAAGAGTATAACTACATAGTGACGAGCTTTGGTGACGAGTGACTGTTCAGTGTTCGTTCATTTCGTAGTTGATAGAAAAAGGGAATAAAATAAGTGACTAATTTGCATCTGGTTCGTTATAATAGTAGTTGATATCGGCATAATGATACTTTAGTTCGTAGTATTGTTAATAGTGCATTCTTTCTACAAACACTATGGGTTTTAATTTTCTGTACCTTTTGTTGTGCTGTGTTTTAACAAAATGTAAGCTATGTGTACTTTTATGAATATATCCAAATGTGTGGTAATTTTAAATCCTTCTGAATGTTATATGTCATTACTTTTTGCAGTAAGTTATGGTGAACGGCTCCACGGCCAAATATACTCCTCCATTGAAGGAGGGGCAGCTTGTTTCAGACGATTAAATGGAACTCATCAAGCAGGATGCTCTTGTAAGTAAATTTTGTCGCCTATCTACAAAATTTAACAAAAATATTTAGTATATGTATATTATTTTTGTATGTACATATATGGAGATAAAAAAATGTTGGCACAGCACAGCAGTCTTATGTACATTGCAATCTTCCTAACATAAATTATGTTCCACTTTAACACATGCAAGCAAGTATCCTCATGTAACATTTATTTTTATCTTCAATAACCAGTTTAATTAAAAATACAATTTCACATGCAAGTGAAATTGCAATTAATAGTACTGGATTTTCAAAAAAAAATGTTTTATTGCAGCATCAAACAAAGGAGCTATTGGGGTTGTCCACATAGTTAAAGATGTTAGTGATGCCCAGTGGGTGGTGTTCAATGCTACCACTGGCCCATATATGGCAGTTGTTAGCACAGACTTGTTCCACAGCGTTGTAGAGTTGTTTATGGATAATCCTGCCAATGTTGCTGGTGTTCTCCTGTATGCAAATGCAACTCAAAAGTAAGAGATCATTAAGATTGTTTGAACTTGTGTACAATATAATTAATAATAATAATAATAGCACCAAGTCGAGCAGTGACTAGCGTGGGCCCTCGCCCCCGCCGCCACCACCACCAGCGCGACGAGGAAGGCGACCGCTGCCAGCACGCTTGGGGCCTGTGGGACAATCTGCCCCACCTTCGGCCCCCGCTAACGGTGGTGTAGTGCGCCGCATGCGATGGACTCATTCCATGAATGTTAATTTAATTGCATGCGCGCCTACTATGGAGCTACCATCCCACATGATGAGAACCTCAGGAAATTTGAGTTATCAAAGATGATTTACCATATTAATATTAATGAATAAATTAATTGAAATATCCATTAAGAGCTTATAATGACTTTCTCAATTTTTAGAACCATGTCATTCACTCAAGAGTCAATGTGCCCAAATGAGTATGCGTCAGAACCTGGAAGCCAATGCCCAGCACCAGACAAAAGTGTGTGGAACAAAGGTGGAACTGGCCTCATCAGAAGGGATATCCCATTTCCTATATTCTTCCTGCCAGCTTCACGGTTGGAGGAAATAGTAAAGATTGAACAATGTTATGAAAGGTAATTCTACTAATACAGTCAAAACCTTTCAAAGCAACACCAGTTATAACAACATATCGGACATAATGACCTAAAAAAAGTCCCAACAATCTTATAAAGCAAAATAACACTGGTTATGATGACCTAACATGTTTAACAACCAATTATTGCTGTCCATTTGTTGTTGTTAAAAACGGTTTAGACTGTATTGTAATTGCAAAACTTTGTGAGTATGTTTGTGTGTGTATTTTTACTCCTTCAATGCCTAATTGGCTGGATGGATTTGGATGAAAGTTTGTATGTAGCTAGCAAGGGCATCTGGAATAACAAATAAATTTGCTACTTTTTATTCTAATATTCTCATGGATTCCATATAAAATCCTAAAATCATACATATCAATGTAATTAATTGGCATTCTCTCCCATGGGAATTTAGTTGAATTTTCAAATTTCAATTTGAGCAGCCTGATGTAATAGTTTTAGTGAGCAAAGTCACTGGTTAAGTCTAGCGGATGATCATTAATAAACATGATTTAACTAATGGGATGCGGGTGGATTTATTTTAGAATTCAATAGTTCTATATCTACTAATAGATAAATATTAAATTTGGTGTTTAAAACCTCATTTTTAGGGTTCCGTAGTCAATTCGAAACCCTTATAGTTACGTCATGTCTGTCCATCTGTCTGTCTGTCTGTCTGTCTGTCTGTCTGCGGCTAAGCGCAGAGACCGTTAATACTAGAAAGCTGTAAATTGGCATGAATATACATATCAGTCACGCCAACAGCGGTAAAATATAAAAATAAAACGTAATTTTTTTTTATTGTGCCTCATAGACGTAGTGGGTGTTTTTTTTCTGGACACCCTATAGTGTGGGGTATCGTTGGATAGGTCTTTTAAAACCATTGGGGGTTGCGAAGACGATTTTTCTATTCAGTGATCGGTGCGAAATATTCAACTTTAAATTGCAAATTTTCATTAAAATCGAGCGTCTCACCCGTCCGTCCCCCCCTAAAATCTAAACTGTTGGCAAAATAAAAAAAAAAATCAGTATGGTAGTAAAAATATCAAGTTTACAATGAAAATTATAGTGGCTAAGATTGCTTGAGAATCATTAGTCGTTTGAAAGTAAATAGCAGCCTAAGGTATAAAATATACCTAAACTTGGAAGATTCCGTACACAATACGAAATCCTTAGAAAAATATCCTGGGCGTGTCCGACACGCTCTTGGCCGGTTTTTATACATATATTTCTACCAAAAGACTTCCCGTTTTTTATAGAAAGTGAAAAGTAATAAAGACAAACATGTTATTTTAAAATAGGCTTAACAAGCATTTATGAAGAGCAATATTCATATTCTGTTATAGTGTTACCCTTAACTTTTAGGTACAATGTTGGTTTGGAGTCTCAAGATGGAAAACCTCTATGTTCTATTCAACTGAACTCCTTCATGTGGGCTGCAGTGAACAGTGCTGTATGTCGCAGACGGTTGGTACACTTTACAAATACATGAGCTTTATTATTATTGCTGTGTGATTGTGCAGATAACGTTCACATTCACGAATATTAAATGTATACAATTGATTTTCAGATCAGCAGCCAGTGCATTGTTAACACCCACTAAAGTATGTGATCCTTTGGGTGATAATAATGTTTATTATTCATTATTTCCGCGAGAAAAGGTGATTTTTATGTACATTGATTTCATCACTTACAACATAGGTTCTCAATCTTAGTTTTCCTCCTGCATTGTTTTATATTCTTTTACTAAGTACCACTTCCTAATTGTCTCCGAGTACTCTGATTCCATTGTCCTCTTGTAAAGGGCGTTATCGCCCATGTTGACAATCTAAGATCTACACATATTTTTGAATGAAAGCCATTTAATTATGAATTTCCAGGGACCAGGACCAAAAAAGAAGGTCATCTTAGTCACATCTAGAATTGACACAGCATCACTTTTTGATGGTAAGTGGAGACAAATAAAACAAATTCATTTCTCTGCGGCTTGAACACAATGCTCAAATGTAAAATATATTTTTAATATTTGACTTAATTATCTTTTAGGTATAGCCCCTGGCGCAGCCAGTTCCGTCGTTGGTATGGTGACACTAATTTCAGCAGCAACTGCTCTGAGCAAGATGATACCTGCGTATAATGCTTCTCAATATGGTTAGTAATTGAATTTCTTACCTAGTAAACCCATCATAAAATGATTAACTACAGGATTCTAGATTCTAGAATGACTACTGCAAAGTATGCTAGCAGGTACTTTCGGAAGCTAAGGGATCTCTATAATTCTGTCCATTTTCTGCCTATAGCTAGCCATAAGCTCTGCGCAGGGCGCGACACTAGCGCAAACCGCCATGACAGCTACGTCAGTTCTCTTTATTTATATTATGTCGCCATGACGGATCATGACCTTGACCAAAGAGTATTGGTACCTATAGAAATAAAAATAATTTCATATTTTTTAGTGACAAAATAACACTTAGATTATATGAATAACATGATATTTACATCGATAGTAACGATAGAGCTATATATATGATATTATGGCATCCTACGGACAAAGATACTCAAAAAAACTGTTTACGGTTTGTGCTAGTGCTGCACTCTGATGGCAGAAAATTGCAGTAATATTCCCTATTATATCAAATAACATCATATATTTAGGCCTTAGGCCAAAATTCCCATGCGGGCCCAGTGCGGATTGGGAACTTCACACACACCATTGCATTTCTTCATACACGTATGTAGGTTTCCGTTTTCGTGTGCACCACCACGACTTAACACATACTTATGTACTTTTTATCCAGATATTCCTACTGGAACGGGATTTAGACACGTAAATCTTTACAGTCAAGTCTAAGAGACAAGAGTCATAGATCATTTAATAGGGTGACACTCTTTCCCGGCCCGGATAAAACCGACATGGAAATATCGACCCTGTTTTTTGTGTACACGCTCATAGAAACTGACATGAGCTTCTATGGGCGTGTACACGAAAAACAGGGTCGGTATTATCCGGGCCGGGAAAGAGCGTCACCCGTTTAATAATAATGTATGTAAATTTGTTTAAAAAGATATACTTCGTTAAGTTTCTTGCTGGATTCTTCTCAACAGAGGTTTTTCCGAACCGGTAGTAGATTTTGTTTTGACATTCATAAGTGCTTGTTATATTGCTATAGCCTAAATGTAATAAAGATATTTTGACTTTGACATTAAATGCACAGGTATTCTTGGTACCATCAGCCAAATATGTGGTCTAACACCCCAAAGTTGATAATCGTTTGCATGTCATAAAACAATAAGGCCAATAGACGTGTCCGTCAACTTGAAAGTTCGACTTTAGCGACATATTCATTTGATAGGAACTTGTTTAAAAATTGATAGACCACTTATTGGGCTGATGGTACAACATAATAGTGAAATCCTTGATTTCAGTACAACTGCTGAAGCTAATGGTTCACGCTAGTGCAGCTGTGAGTAGAGGCTGGTACTGTAAACCGGGGTTACTTTAGGAAATTTTGGGGCTACTTTGATAGATTTAAAATGGTTATAAGAACGCAAATATTCATAGCTAGATTGAGCAAATACATACATAAAATCACGCCTCTTTCCCAACGGGGTAGGCAGAGACTACATCCTTCCACTTGCTACGCTTCTGGCATACAACTCTCGCTTCCTCTACATTCATCAATCTTTTCATGCATGCACGTCGGGTTGAGCAAATGAATTAAAAAATTAGGTAATTTATGAAGGTATGTAGGTATTTCACTGCCATAGATGGTCTAAAAAAATAAGGACATGGCGTAAAAACTGTTTTATCTACACCCATATAGTAAATCCTCAATTATGCGTTCAAAAACCATAGGTAATGACCAGCATTACGACATTGGATTCTATTATGAACACGGCTGTATCGCAATGGTCATTACGATACAGAAATCTGTATCGTAATGAGATTTCATACATCATTACAGCACGGGCCGCGACCACGTGCAGCAGCAGGTCGTCGCGCGCGCAGCGGGCGCTGCTCGTGGGGCAGACATATCTACCTAGTTCTCGTTAATGCAGATCCTTCTCAATGGTTCTTGAACACATGATAGAGGATTTAATATATGAATATAGATAAAATATTCTATTCAACTGTACGTAATTAGGCCTTAAAACACTCATGTGACCCTATTATGAAACTCGGCTATGCCTCATTTCATAAACCCACACTCGTGTTTTAAGGACCCCTATTACGATACAGTTGCATAAAATACTATTTCAAAACCCTGCATTTTAAAGTAATCCGTTTTACGGTACTGAATAAATAATTTTATCTTAGATTCAAACGTTCTGTGGGCACTTCTGAATGGTGAAGCCTTTGACTACATCGGGTCGCAGCGCGTGGCGTTCGACGTGCAGCGAGCCGCGTGGCCGCCGGATGCACCGCTCTCTCCTGGTGACTTCAATTTACACGTAGAAGTTGGACAAATCGGCGGCTCGCTGCTCGACTTTAAGGAGAGCGCTTCGTGGCCTCTGTACACTTATGTGCATAAGGATAATGATGCAGTGCCAAAGGTAAGTACATCATCATCATCTCAGCCTATATACGTCTTTCTGCTGGGCTCAGGCACAAAACAGAAAGGTACAGAAATCAATCTACATACAAACTGCGCTCGAGCAACGCACACATGGACACTGCTCACGAACACGATATCTTGGACCGGTTGGGACCAAGGGAGCGCGAGTGCCTTCCGCTTGAGACACGCGTCTGTGAACTTTTTTGTGCAATAATGAAGAATGCGAATTTATTACGCTTTAAAATATAATAATCGTGCATTTCGCTAATGTCTAAATCGTCGCAAGATATTTTCTGTGACAAATTTGTAACATACCCATCACTGGCATTAACATTAAAATATACAACAAGTGCCACTACCACAATAGTTTTTCGTGCATAAGCCATAGTTGACAACCCTAGAGCGACCGCCGAGTGTAAGTAGGTATGAAAAGTGAAGTACATACATGAGATTGACTTCTGTACTTTTCTGTTTTGTGGCTCAGGCCTCCTCTCAGAATGAGAGGGCTTGGGCCGCAGTTCCCACGCGGGCCCAGTGCGTATTGAGAACTTCTGCTTCGCTGGTTTCCTCAAGATGTTTTCCTTCACCGTAAAGGTCGTGGTAAATTTCAATTATAATTTTGCACATGAATTTCGGAAAAAATTCAAGAGGTGCGAGCCGGGGTTTGAACCCACGATCCTCTGCTTGAGAGGCGATAGGTCAAATTACTGGGCCACCACGGCAAGGTAAGTACGTACGTAAATTAAATAAGTACATTGCTCAATACATGATGAGTTGTTGTTCCTTACTACGGACATATGTTGCAACATCTCGGGCCTATTGCATAATTAGACTAATAATATTAGAAAATAATACAAGTTACTAGTTAGCAATTTATAACTTGTGTTATTTCGTGTTGCATAATTATTTTGTGTTTTCAATAATTATATTAGAAAATTGTGTTGCATAAATTACTAATAATATCTTGAAAGTTACAAGAAAATTAATCATTATTTACAAGCACTATAAATTTCGTTGCATAACATATTTTTGCTAACTTGTAATAAGCGTACTAATATTATTAAAAATACACAAAATTACAGGTAACCAAGTTGGATGAGTGAGGTAAACCTTTGGTCATCTGTGGACTTTGCAATGAAAAATATAAATCTTGGCGGGAACAGTAATGTCAACGTAAAACTTTTTTCAAAATTTCTAACTGCGGAAATGGTTTGGGAAGTAATTTGGATCAATTTACACTTGGTGTGTTTATTCCAGAAACTACATCCGATAATCAAAATAATACGAATACCGCGTATGCAGATCAGGAATAATCAGAATATTGATGATTCTAATAATTTATTTAAGTGTACATTAGTAGTAACAACAAAGAATTTAAAAAGTTAAAAAAATTAATGTTTTTTCCTAAAGTTGATCCTGTCGTTTTAAACCTTTTGGTGACGGGTTATTAAATATTGATCATCGTCATCGTCGGATAAATGCAAAATATGAAACATTTTTCGTCGATTAGCCCTTAACCAAACCACGTAATTCAAAACTACCGGGGTCCTTGGGTACGTAGTTAATAAATACAAGTTACAACTAATAATTTGAATTTTTAGACTCGTATTGCAACAAAAAGTAATAAAATTCCAATAACTTAAAAAGATTTCAATTAAAAAAAAAGAACTATATACAAAAATTAAAATTAAACTAAAACTAACCTAACTACAAATAAACCCCTCCCCTAGATCACCGTCGCTGCTCATTGTGCCCAGAAGGCTGGCAGCATTGCCACGTTGGATCGCGAGGCTGATCCTTTGCCCAAAATAGCTGCCAGCCCGCTGGTCACCCGTAGCATCTATTAGGCGCGTGGATATCTCCTTGGCGAAATCGCGCGCGCCAGGTCCCCACGACCCCAGAGTATCAACACCAAACGGCGCAAAAATGTAGCCTTCCCCAAAAACTGCATATTTGCGCCGTTTGAGTTGCTCTGCTGTTGCTGCTGCTGCGCCGGCCTTGGTGGACGTTGCTGGGACATGCGATGGAGCAAGAGTGTCCACGCAGGTGGCGTCCCAGACAAGTGTAAAATGCACTTATAATATTAGTTATTAGTATTATGCAACAATAATTTACAAGTTACAACCAAAATCACTTATATTACTAGCTTGTGCTAATTTACTTGTATATTTATCACTCATATTTTGTTATGCAACAGAAAAGTACAAGTTACAACCAAAATCACTAATAGTATTAGCTTGTACTTTATTATGCAAAAGGACTCCAATCTCAAATGACGCAATGTGTGTGAGTGGTAACTTTTCTTACTCATTATAGGTCACGGAATTTCTAGTGGAACTGAGTGAATATATGCAGAAAAGCAACATGACAGTAACAAATACGTTCACGAATAATTTGCCGCCGTCGTCGTTGCATTCGTTCCGTAGAATCCTGAAGAATGTCACGAAATCAGGAGAATTGCCTGAGTTATTGTTAACGGACCACGGTGCCACCTTCACCAACCTGTTTTATAACTCTGCCATGGACGATTATGAGAAGATTGGTTATGTTTACCATAACATTAGCGTAGGGATTGATGGTGCTTGTAAGTACACTTATGGTTCACTTGTTATAGTTAAATCATGACTATCTTTTTTTAAACTTTCCGTTTTTCTTGCTTCCGCGCCTCTCAAAAGGCGCCATCAAAATTTTATTTTTCACTCGAAACTGGAAAGAGTCGCCTCTTGCCATCTGGCACCTAGAGCGACCGCTCCTCTTGCTCTACCCCAGAGGGCCTACTCCGAAGTTCGAAAATGGAAGTTCGTATCGTACCGTCCCTCTCGCTCGTATTAAATAGTATAAGTGTTAGAGGGACCACACGACACGAACTTCGAGTTTTGAGTTTCGTAGTAGACGTGCAGGGCCGGTACTGAGTATGTATGTATATGTAGACATGGGATTGTGCGGGTCAAATCCAATTTAACCCACTTCCACTATATTTAGTAGTCGGATTGACTTGAAAGTACAGTCGGCAAAAACATTGTATTGAAAATGAAAGATTTAGCAATAACTTAATTCGTATATTTCTATATTTTTTCTAGTTATTCCCACTGACGAGCTATTGAAGAACGGGAACATGACGGAAAATGAAGCGCAAGTGAAAATAGCACGAGTTGCGAGCGCTCTAGCCTGGACACTGTACCGGCAAGTCACAGGCCAGCCCTACGGAGGCGACTACTCTGTTTCAGCACATTTGGTAAACTATACAATTTTACCGTATACAATTTGATGTTCTGTAAAAAGAATCAGAAAATATTTATAATACCTCACTTTTTAACCCTTTCTATATATATATTTGTAAGAAATAACTTCGGAACTAGTAAAAATTTCTCTCAGTTGTAGCTCTTAAAAGGGGGGGACCAATTTGAATGCGGTTTTTTATTTGATAACATTTTTTCTAACGATGGTTCTTAGATATGTTTCATAAAAATCTGTTTAGCCGTTTTTGAGATATTGAACTTTGAAGTGATAAAGTCGGGGGTTTCCGACTTTTTGTTGGTTAGGTTGTTGTTCTGCGAGTATACAATGTCTTTATTGAACACCACAATATGGAAAATGGTACAGCAAACAGCTTCATACTTCACATGGTGTCGTATGGAATCCAAACTCACATAAAAAATGAACGAAAAATTAACTAAATTGTACGCTAATTAAAAAATATGTACTACCTACACATAGTTACGAGAAAACAGTGATCAATATGACACCACCAGGAAGGATACTTTCTGGCGGGCGCTATCTATTCCGCTATGTATCAGTCGACTTTTAAACTTTCATGTGAATCAGAAAAATGTACGAGGTATTTACGTATACACGTAGAAAAAAAAAGAATAACCTGTCCACATTTCTCGCGAGTGCGCTATCTATTGCCAAAATCAAAATGCGTGTAAACACCTACTCGCCCACCCTATTCTCTCGGCCGAGTACCAATTTGCTGTCTCGCCATGCTACTCGGTACGTGTGATCAGGGCATATTCCACTATGTTATATTACCTATCCTTCCTGGCAGTGACATATTGATCACTGTTTTCTCGTACTCTTACAATTTAGTACATTTTTCGTACAATTTTTTGACGTGAGTTTGAATTCCATATGACACCATGTCACCGCTAGGAAGTATGACATAAAACAAAGCTACGTAAGTAGAGAAAAATCTCCAACAACTTTTTCATGTCCTGTTGAGGTCAAAGATATCTTTACATTTTACCTTGTCGCCGTCACTTCATGTTTGAAATTTGTATAAAATTGTCAGTAGGCTTACAGTGGTGCCACAGTGTAAAGATATTTTGACCTTGACTAGTTTTATTCCAATGTTTAATATTCATTTTGTAGGTCGACGAGCTGTTATACTGTTTCCTCGAGAACAAGTCCTGTCGCTTACTGACAGCAGCGGATTATGGAGAGGCGCCGGCGGCCGAGGAGAGCGTCCCACGGCCGGTGCCGCTGTACGTAGGAGTGGTCACGTGGGCCAGCAACGCCGCTGCCTTCGCTGGGCATCTCCTCACTCTACTCACCGGGACTCAACTCAGCGTGAACAAGACCGTGTGCGACGCCAACACCAGCCCCGTAAGTCATTGGACGCTTCCACTTATGGGCTATTTTGTCAAGTACTATCGCCGTTAGATTACCAGAGACAGCTCCAAACCTGCTCGAGCATAGTGCGCATAAGGACAAGTATACACTTCTGCTTTTTCTTTTTGGAGCTGGTGGCGACAGTACTCGTAAGTATTTGATAGCACCAATCAACTGTCATACGGTTTATTAGCTATTAAAACGTGTTTCCCCTATAGATATTGTATGGTAAGACTAAACTGTGACTTCACCTGTTATCAGACCCAATTGACTTAAGTACTATTTATTTATTTAAAAGCTACTACAATAAAATTTTACAGTTATTTGAAAGTAGTACATTTGGGTTTTGGGTTAAAATAAAAGGTTCTAAAAAGTTGTAGTCTGTGTTTTCTGTATTACATTACATTTTACCAGTTGTATTAGTATGTAAAAATATAATGAAATGTGAAATAATTTTCAGGATAACTCATACTATTGGCTCCGTGGTTGGAATAACAGCGGAGTTTGCATTGAAACAAATATGAATTTCAGTGAGGCCATCAGCCCAGCTTTCCTTTCACCAGGTAAGCGTAATTTGATTTTATTTATATATATTTACACAGTTAATTCTTCAAAATATTTTATTAATTTAATTTGATATACATCTTTTTTTATTTTATATCGAGGGACATGGATGTCCCTTAGAGTAGTGGTTGAAATTTTAGGAATTTACATATATGTATGAATTCCGATCTCGTGGGAAACCAGAATCTAAAGTTGTCTATAGTTTTTCCTGGGATTTACCAAATTTCTCCCTTATCGGTTCAGCAGTTTTTTAAGATGATAATGTCAGTGGGATAAAGAAAGTTACAACACGTTGTTATTTATTATTACATAATTTATACGACATGTTTTCTAGTTTAATTTTGTAGTTAAGTGTGTCGTAAAATTAGTCGGAAAGGAGACATTGTCAAAAGATTGCTTTTGGACGCCATCTTTCAATGGTAATGGTAAATTGAAATCTGGAAAAATTAAAATCTCCCCGAAATCTTTCCAGTTACAACTACCACGGTTGTACCTACTAGAGATCGAACTTTTTTTTGTAGACTACGACATGTCCTCGGGCGAGTTCTCCACGTGGACAGAGTCTGTGTGGCAGACGATGTGGGCGCGCGTGTTCGTTAGCGCGGGCGGCGGCGGCGCGCGCGCGGCCCTCGGCGCCGGCGCCGCGGCCACGGTCCTCACCGCTCTGCTGACCTTCTGGATACAGCGGCACGTCGCGAGAGTGTTCGTCAACGCGCCGCCTGGCTCTTTCGGGAGCGGTGACGCTGTGCCTGGGTACGTACTAATGCCCGACATACGACAACGATATATCGTAACGATTTCAGTTTGCACAGTTAATTCGGGCGGCACTATGTTCTCTACACGCCACCGGCACAGAATAAATAATAGTACTACGCACAGGATTTGCAGTGCTTTGATCTTGAAGAAAGCCGCCGTTTTAATAGGCTACAGAATTAAGTAGGTACCGCGTTCAATCTAAATCGCACCTTAACGCCATACGCACGATAGTAAATAGTTACTATGTTGTACTGGGCTGCCTTTTGTCCCGAACATACCTACGCCGCCAACTCGAGTGTAAGGGTTATTAGTTTTTCAGAAAATTAAGAAATAAACAATCCAATCAAACGTCTTTATTTATTTTACAGTTGTTTAACTTTTATGTCTGATGAATTTTTTACCTTCTCTAAAGTACCCATTATTAAATTTTAGTGTTGCAAAAATTCTGAATCTTACAAACAATAAAAAATACAATAGCACAGATATTTAGGTAAAGATCGAAATATTCAAAGCAAGGCTCCGAGACGGCCGACCAACCACATGTTTGTGCGTATCGCGTCACGCGTGTGCCGCGTGTGCTCGCAGGCGCGCGGCACGGCAGCCCCGACTGCTAGACAATCTCAAGTTGTCGCGCGCTGTAGGTGCTTATCGCTATAGGTATATGGACGAGTGACAGATGCCTGCCAGCGGTATATGTGTCGTTTTCGATTTTATTCAGTTCTGCTATAACGACAGTAAAAATTAAATGATTTCTCTGACATCCTAATGGTTTGTGCATTATTTCGCATTTAATTTAATTCACTTTTCTTTACAGAATTCTGCGCACTGTCAACTGCTAATTGGAAAATTAATATCCAATTGAGGACGCGTAGAGATAAGGCGAGGCTGTGTTTCAAACTAGACGAAATAGGTGACTACATTTAGAATGCACGTAGGATTTGTCGCCTACATCGTTAAAAAGTTATTAACAAACCGAATTTGAAGCGGAATAAGCTACTGTAGGGTCTATATCTATAAGGCGTCAGTTTCTTCAAAATATAATATACATAATATGTAATAACATCTGCGATTTCCAACACTTTCTAGTATAAAAATTACACATTTATACAATGTAACTAATAAGTAATTATTAACCGCTGGGTCTCTGATTCAAGCTCGTATAGGATACGATACGATAGGGTACGATATTGGAATAACCACTTACTTCGCGTACATGTGGTTATTATTTTAATTTCAGATAATTTAATATAATGTGAAAAGTCACGAGGCCTGTCGAAATGTAAGTCATGACATGAGTGGCGAGCGGTACCATGAATATCAATCTTCCAAATACTCGCATCATACGAGTTATGCAAATTGTCAGTCGGTGCCCTAACTTAAAGTCGAGTTTAGACTTGCAAGAAAAATCGTGCAAGTTGCATTACATTGCGGCGCTCGATTGACCACAACAAACACGTGGGCTTTACGGCCTCGCAATGTAATGAAAATTGCACGATTTTTCGTGCAAGTCTAAACTCGGCTTAAGTATCCACATTTCTTAGAAACTAGTATGAAAAAGTGGACACATAAGTCAGGGAACCGACCATACCAAGTTTTCTACGTGCATTCTTTACTTAGCCGCTCTGTAGTATTTAGGAATTGCATTCCATGTTAAATTAGGAAAACTGTTCTTATACTTAAATTATTACCGGCTTTAGTAAATTAAAATATTAATACTTATTAATTATTAACTTGTAATTATGACTGTATAAGTTTAACTTCTTTTTATACTTTGATTTGATTTAGATTTTTTGGTGGTCATTATATTGTTGCCTTTTTTACTTAATTCTAAATGAACACTTGATCATTTAAGTTATTAACGTCGGATTACTTTTTATTGATTGCGGCTCCAATCTAATGAAAAAACGGAATAATGTCAATTGCTTCTTTGTATTGTTAATAATTTAATTCATAGCCAAGTTCAGAACAGAAGAACCGAAATGATTGTATAATTCTACTATTTATAAAAATATTTTGGGTTCACGTAACAAAATGTTTCTGCTTGCAAACTGAACAAACCAAAACTGATCTCATGTGTCTCTGATTCACTACGTTATCCGAGTGATTTTATACTATACTTACAGCATCACATTGAGGGGCGAAGACAATTTTAATAACAACTAGTAATGAGAAATTAGTGATAATTGGGCTCTGCAATGTAATTTTATTTGCTAAAGCCGGCGACACACGCTAGGTTATAACCGATGGTTATGCATGCACAGTTCATAAAATTTGTGCAGGCATAACCCAAAAATATCAATTTGCATATTTCAAATTTTGCTTGCCCAGGCAAGGAGTCTGTCATACACACGTTCAGTTATGCCTGTACAAATGAACTGTGGCATGCACAAATGACGGCATAACCATCGGTTATAATAACCTAGGCGTGTATGGCCGGCTTAAGAGTGGGTCCATCTTTCTATCATTTTAGTTTAAGGGTGGTTTTACAGTGACGCTTACGCCAACGCGGTTGCTAAGCGTCGTGAGCCACGAGCTTTGCGTCTCTTGGATCGTTATATATAGTTTAACATTCGGTCCGCTTGATCGTTTACATAGTTTGGCCGCGCTTACCAACCGCGCTGGCGTAAGCGTCAACTGTAAAACCACCCTATAGACGAGTATCATGACGACATGATCGTTATACGTTATGCCTATCCAATTTATTAAAAGTGTAAACAAACCAACTTCATCAAAATTCTTGTATAAACACTCACTGGATCGAATCAATAACACATTTATCTGTAATTCGTGTCTTTTAACTAGATGTCTAATCACTTTTTTGAAATCACTTTTTTGAAAAATCTTCGTCAAAATCTGACGTTATTTCTTGATTGAATTGAAACTTTTATATAATCTGTACTAGCATAGACTAGCGTAGAGATGGCGGAAAATTTGACATTTTAAAAATCGATTAATGTGTGGATGAATAAGCGATTTTTGAACATGCAACTACCGTGACGTGAGACTCACGGATATCACTCAGAGATATTGTAACGGATAACTCACGTCTTCAGACATGACGTCACGGTTTAAGACGTGAGTTACAATAACATTAAATATAAGCGATTTTTATTTACTTTCCTTATAATTGAAAAAATAGTTACTGCTTTTATAATTGAATAAACAGTCTTTGGAATGAAATCAAGTATTGTAAATAATAAAATAGACAAAAATACTTTGATCTATTCAATTAATAAATTAATCGATTTACTGAACAGATTAATTATTTTGCAATAGGTTCTAGGTTTTCACATCATTGAATGTCTGTGGTCGGATAACTGGCGTCTTTGTTTACACTTTTCATAAATTGGATCGAAATACAATATAGTTTGTGAAGAGTTACGCGATTATACAATACCTACAACACACTTTATTATAAAGCTACCCAGAAACGGAGAAATAATAAAATCAATTGTTTTTATAATAGCTTTTTATTTCTAGATTAAAGTGGTAAATAATGTGGCGATCAATGTTTTCCCGAAAGATTTAAGAAACACTCTGCTGAACTCTTTTGGTGCGAACATATTCAAATATTGATCTTTAAGTGTCTGAGTATCGAAATATATTTTTTTATTTATGTATCCAGAATAAAATCGGCTAAAGCATAAATTATTTCTTTCAACCGATATTTTCGGAATTGCAAACCCTAATTTACTGCGCAGAAAGTTTAGGCTATCCATTTTCACATCGTCGTGTGCTGATGTTATTTTGAAAATAGAGTCATCGGTGCTTTTTCTACTAAGCAGGGTTTCCAAGCTTGGTTTGTCGTAAGACAAGTTGCACATAGTACCTACGCTTCTTCTTTCTGCGATCAGTTTGATACTTTCGAATAAGTGAGTATTTATAGACTCTGCATCGGAATGTATGTAGACTTTTTTTAGGTCAGCCTCTTCCAACCGCGGTGGCCGATTTGCAAGTGTGTCACTTTTTTCGGATTTTATGTTAAATTCACTTGCTTGTCTGCTTTCGCCTACTAAAAGTTTTCCGTGCATTGACGAGATCCATACGGCTTCATGGAGCTTGCTCCAGCACATTGGTTCTTTGAAAAAATCACTTACAGGTTTTGGATCAAGAGTTGTAAATATTCCATTTTTGGAGCAACGGAGGTTGATGTTCAAATTAAAGTGCGAGTAGGGACTTGTTATTATTACAAAATATAGTGTCCGCATAGAATTCAGATTTACAGTTTTGGTACTGTTCAGTAAATATTTTAACAAGTATCCTTGAGTGATGTCGTGGAAATGCCAGTTGTGGAGCAAGAGCGAAGGAACATTTCTAGTCATAGAAGCTGCTACTAGTTTGCTGGACATGGTGGCTAACGTGTTCCAAAATTGTTCACATAATGCGTTTAATTTAAAGCATATTATTTGGACCACCATTGACTGTCGTTCTATCGATATAGTGAATATGCTAGAGGTTGTGTTGACAGGTAGTGTAGCTAATTCTGTAACATCTTCCACTTTCCTCAGAGAGCTGCGTCTAGGTATTTTTAAATAACACATGTCATGCATATCGAAGTAATCTCTAACGTTATGCAAATTTATAGCTAGTGTAAAAGACATACCCCCGGAAATATCGTTTTCTTGGATTGGAGAAAGACCAGGGTTTATTTTTTTTAATAAAGTCTGCATATCGCCGTCTACTTTTTGCACAAATGTAAGCAACCGACTTATTTCGGTTCCTGAAAAATAGAACGATGCATGCTTTTCTTGAGCTATGCTGTATACACGTGCCCCTTCCAAAACATCGGGCTCGAGTTGTAAAGTTCTGCAAGTTAAAGCACGAGCGGGTCGCATCGCTTCTCCGGTCCCAGGAACTTGTGTGACAGTAGACAGTTTTGAAACCTTTTTCTTAAGAGGAAGATTTATTTGAAACTCATCTATATCTATCTTTTTGCCATTGACAGGACCTAAAATCTTTGAATCATTGACAATGCGCATTTTGGGCAGCCTATCGAATAATGTTGTATTGTTCTTGGATCTGATGCCATGTTTTCTCCTCCTCTTCAAAAGCTTTTTTTTCTGCTCAGTGCAAGCCATATTTACTTTTTTGTATGATTCAGTACTGGTGAAGGCTTTCTCACGCAGTACCACATCAGCACTACTGAAAAAGCATAATAAATAAGGAACTGTGCATTTAATATTTTCAATATTGTCAGGAACAACATTAAATAGGAAGCCGGGAGCCAATAGGTTTTATTTTAGCAGATTAATTTCGCCGTGCCTATGAGCCGGGAATAGATGAGCTATAAATAGGCATACTTCATGCAATATTATCATTTTTAACTTCTACTAGAAGTTTATTTTGAATAAGTACCCAATAATTATATTAATGTACTGACGATCATCTTGATTTAAAAATAAATAAAATGAAGACTTTAAATTGAATGTTGCGTATCATGTCAATTTTCATGCATACATAATTTTAGCATTTATCATGCACGTTCATTTGCATATATAATTCAATCTCTGTATGATTTAGTCAACATCTAGACTTCCCAAGGCTGTATTGTATTGTTCAACGCCCGACGCCCGCATTCACCATCACCCAGCGCCGGCTCTAGCCCTTGATCAAGGAAGAGCGATATTGTGTACACAGCTTCCGTGCCTCTCAACGTCTCAACGGGCACCCCCCATAATTTTATTTGCCACCCCTTGCCATCTGGCTCTTAGAGCTACCCTTCCTCTTGCTCTACAAGGCTCTACCCCAGGACCGGCGCTGCCATCACCATCCCTTTTTATTTTACCCTCATCCTATACCGTTTGCCAAAGAAATGGTGAAAACGATTGTGATTTTGAATGCATTAGACACTAATTATATCCCCCGTTTCTTAAAGATTCTTAACCCTAACGTAGAGCGTTGAAATATGAGATTCCTAGGGACAGGTAGACAACTAGTTTTATCCCGCAGCTTTGCTACCGTGGGAATTTTGCCTTCTTAGTGTAGTGTGTAGTGTAGGCCGGCAACGCACTTGCGACTCTTCTGGTGTTGGAGGTGTCCATGGGCGTCGGTAATCGCTTACCATCAGGCGATCCGTTTGCTCATTTTCCCCCTATTCCATAAAAACCTTTATAACCCTTTGCACGGTGATTTAGGCTTGTGGTTGTCTTGTCTGCCAGTCAGTCATACGGTAACGTTACTTTTTACCCGACTGCGAAGACGGAGGGTTATGTCCATTCCTATGTCCTCTTGTAACTACTCAACGGCTGAACCGATTTTGATGAATACGTCATTGGTACAAGAAATTCTTGAAAAATCAAAATGGCGGATTTTTTCGCCAAATAGTTTAAATTTTTTTTTAATTAAATGCTGTCGAGTAGGGTATCAAATGAAAGCTAATAAATTAGCTCATTCTAAATATAGGTTAGAATAGTTTTAAAGTACAATTTTCACAGAAATCGCAAAAAAGTGTGAAATAAAACTATAAATTTTAAAAATAAAAATTTAATAAAATTTAATTTATTTTTAAATTTATTATTTTTTAAAGATTTTAAATTTAATTTTAAAAATTCAAAAAACCCGACTGCATTTAAAAATACCTACTAAAAAGAAGAAAACGAGTGCAGTGGGCTACTGTTCAGTACTTAGGTAACTTAAAGTTCAACAGTCGGGACCCATTCAAATCGTGACCAGCTCAAAAATTCTTATTTAAGCATCTATAGATAAGTAGGCCGGTTAGTTCGTTGAGCATTGCTCAGTTTAAAACCTATATTTCTTACACTACCTACCTACTAATCTAACCATGCTCAAACTGCAATTGAATGTGTCTTGAATCTGGCTACTCAGAGTTTTTCGATCGGCTGCTGTTTATTGTGACTAGGTACATCCGTAAATGTTATCAAGCTAAAGCGAGGTATGATTTGCAGATTTTTAAAAATACCGCCTAGATATGTCATCCATTTTGTAAAACATTGATTTTATGATTTGTTACTTAAGAATATTACCTGTTCGATGAGAAATAACATCGATATCCTATACAAGGAACCAATGTGGTGTTTTAACTTCACCAATTCTAAATATAATTAATAATTTTCAATTTACATTTTGATTACATTACACTGCATAAAATTTAACATCCAGTGACTTTGCCACACGGAAACGGAACGGCAACGGAATGGAAAGAAAATGATTGCCTTTGGGAAAGGATGCTGTGTTAGGTTGTAAATGTAATTATTTTGTTTTTGGTAGGATAGGCATAGGGGGCATAGGGGTCGAGTAGGTACAGGGTGGGTACAGGTACAAAGACATAAAATTAAATGAGGGCGCCACTGTTTACGTAAAAGTGATGGTAAAAGTAGTCTTTGTATAATATATCCTAAGAATAAACCTCTATAAATCGAAAAATATAAAAAAGTCTTGGTCTTGGCAAACCACAATATGGTGTGGTAGAGGTAAATTTACCCCCATTTTACGCGTAGGGGAAGCACATGGGTAAAGTAATCCTCCAGTCGCAACTCTAAGAGTATAATCCCGATATTCATAAGAAGGCTCGAAGATAATTTAAATTTAGCATTCGTAGGTACCTCAAGACCATGAGCCCATGAGCTTAAGACAGAAACAAAAATAGTACATTAGTGTAGAGGCCGGGAAGTAGGGGGTTGTCGGCGCAGCGAGGCCAGATAGGGATGCCAGGCCGGCAACCCCGCGTTCCGGCCGGGGCTTGTATAAGTAGTGCTGCTTTTCTCAAACATGGCATGAAATTAAATAAAAAAATAAAACCGGCCAAGACCCTGTCGGACACGCCCAAAATAGGGTTCCGTAGCCATTACGAAAAAATTAAGTAATATTTTTCTAAGGAGGATTTCGTATTTTATACGGAATCTTTCAAGTTTAGGTATATTTTATACCTTAGGCTGCTATTTACTCATAAACTACTAATAATTCTCAAGGAAACTTAGCCGTTATAGTTTTCTTTGAAAGTTTAATATACTTACTACCATCCTGATTTTTTTCGAATTTTTCCACTAACCGGTTTAGATTTAAGAGGGGGGGGGGACGCTCGATTTTTATGAAAATTTGCACTTTAAAGTTGAATATTTCACAAACAAACCACTGAATCGAAAAATTGTCTTAGCAACCCCCTAATGGTTTTCTATCCACCGATTATCGACCTATCCAACGATACCCCACACTATAGGGTTGGATGCGAAAAAAAAAATCGCCCCCACTTTACGTCTATGGGAGGCACCCTAAAAAAATATATTTTTGAATTTTTAATTGTACCATTTTGTCGGCATAGTTTACCTATATGTATATCCGTGCAAAATTACAGCTTTCTAGCATTGATAGTCCCTGAGCAAAACCGCGGACGGACAGACAGATAGACAGACAGACATGGCGAAACTATAAGGGTTCCGTTTTTGCCATTTTGGCTCCGGAACCCTAAAAAACCGGCCAAGAGCGTGTCGAACACGCCCAGGATAGGGTTTCGTAGCCATTACGAAAAAAATAAGTACCTACTTAATATTTTTCTAAGGATTTCGTATTGTGTACGGAATCTTCCAAGTTTAGGTATGTTAAATGATATTGTAACGAATAACTCACGTCTTAAATCGAGTTTAGCACAACATGTTTCAAGCTATATTGTAGCCCTTCTTCTCAGGAGCACGATAGGTACTCGGCTGCTGCCGCAACACGCGCACTACGCGCTACCGCTCTACTCGCGCGACGATATATATCATTTAATATGAGTAAGTCTCACGATAGTTTCATGTTCAAAATTTAGGTTAGGTATGTTTTATACCTTAGGCTGCTATTTACTCTTAAACTACGTAAGTACTTACTAATAATTCTCAAGCAATCTTAGCCGTTATAATTTTCCTTGTAAATTTGATATACTTACTACCATCCTGAAATTATTCAAATTTTTCCACCCAACAGTTTAAAAGGGGGGAATGCTCGATTTTAATGAAAATTTGCACTTCAAAGTTAAATATTTCGCAAACGGATCTCTGAATCGAAATATCGTCTGGGAAACTCCCCAATGGTTTCAAAAGACCTATCCAACGATAACTCACACTGTGGCTAAGAAAAAAAAACACCACACGTCTATGGGAGGTACCCTAAAATTTTTTTTATTTATTTATTTTACCACTGTCCGCGTACCTAACTGATATGTATGTATATTCATGCCAAATTAGAGCTTTCTCGTACTAAAGGTCTCTGAACTTAGCCGCTGACAGACAGACAGACAGACATGGCGAAACTATAAGGGTTCCTAGTTGACTACGAAACCCTAAAAAAATCCAAACTTTTTAGATAATAATGAAACGTGTCACTTAACGCAAGGTAACGTTTGGTTTGACAGAACAATTTCAAAACACTGAAACGGAACGTATAGAAATGACGTCTGGAAATGGTTAATCATAATCATGTTTCCCTCTCACTTCTTTATTTCTAAAGCTATACGTGCGTTCATTGAATATAAATTGCCGGCAATTGCAAGAGTTAATCAGTGTCAGCTCAGCACTTATCAGCGTCTTTCATATTCGATTACACGTAGCGAACTACCACGAAACATGGCATCAGAGAAAATATTGCTACCAGCACTATTTAAGCATGTGGACGAAAATGTTCCTTCTTATAAGAGTCTTCTTAAAGAGGCAGTAGCTATTCCTTCTGTATCATGTGATGTGAAGTACCGAGATGATTGCGTCCGGATGGTGCACTGGATGCAGGAGAAACTGAAAGAAGTTGGGACCACTACTGAGCTCAGAGACGTTGGTTTTCAGACTATTGATGGTAAACAAGTCAAGCTGCCACCTGTTTTAGTAGGAGTTTTGGGAAATGTAAGTATGACTGGTACTTTATCCTTTTATTAATAGATTTTGAGTCTTAAAGTAGATTTAAGTAACTGGTGATTGCCTAATTTTATAAGTGCCTCAATCTAGTGAAATAATGCTAATAGTGATATTCATGCCATCTAATTTAAACTAAATATTTTCTAACAAATTGTTAATAAATGTTAAGAAATACTAGTGAGCTGACCCCACCCCACCTAGACAAGGAACCTGTTAAGAGGAAAAAGAATAAGTTAATAATAACTTATTGATTCTCTTGAAAATGGCTTGCTAGAAACTTGAATAAACACCAAAAATGGTATCTTCGATCTCAACATCTTTCCTGACAAAGTTAATTCTCTGGCTCATATATTTTTATTCTATTTTTTTTCGAGGCTATATGTAGCTGTGTGATTCTCATATTTTTAATGTTGGAGTCTTGAAGAAGTCACTCTGACTTAATTGTTTGTGTGTATTTTATGATGTCTTAGGGTGATGGCTTTTGCTTACATATTTTATACATGATGATGTAACTTTATAGCCACCGAAAATTATGAAATCATCTTTCTCCTTTTATTAAAAAAACAGAATAATACATGATCTACTCAAGACACAAGCACATATTAATTTGTCTTCTTTTTTAGGACCCAAAGAAAAATACTATTTGTATTTATGGGCATTTAGATGTGCAGCCTGCATTGAAATCTGATGGTTGGCTGACAGAGCCTTTTGAGTTGGTAGAACGTGATAATAAGCTGTTTGGCCGGGGATCTACGGATGACAAGGGCCCAGTCCTTGGCTGGCTTCATGCCATTAATGCCTACAAGGCTATAGGAGAAGAGGTATGCCATATTATCTCAAAATTTGTACAAAATCTTTGGCCTAAATATGTGTCCATCTCCAAAATGTTACCTTCTGGGTTTCATAATTAAAATTAGCTGTACCTTGTGCATAATTTCTTATAATATTGCTGGTATCTTGACATTTTAATTGCAAATAATGAACAATTTAAATAACAACTACCACACAGAAACAGGATTTTTCATTTTTTTTCTTCATTAACACACCTTAACAATAGCATATAAGTGTCTTATTGTTCAAGAACTGTTGTAAAAGCATTCTTAATAGCTTCTGTTCTTTCAACATAATATGTAACTAAAGAACAAAAGCTAATTAAGAATTTAAATTTATGGAGGTATAGTAGCATAGGTTTTTTTTTAGCTGACACAAAAATAAAATATATATATCATAAGATAATTTAGCCTTGGTAAGCAAGTATGCCTTTTGTTACCAAGGCTAAATTATTTTTTATAGTCCAACATACATCTACCAGTCTTATAAAATTTCAGCTTTCACTCAACATTGCATTGCTTTGCTGAGTAGCAAAAAAACTGGCCCTCAAATGTATGCAAAAGTAGGTTATTTTGTATGGAGAGTGGGCCAAATTTTGTGTCGCTGAGTATATTTTTATCTACTTAAGTTTGATTTTATTTCAAACACTAAATCAATCTTATTAATGTAATCTGATTGAAAGACCTGATTAACACTTATTATTAATTTTACTTGATTTTTTGGTTGTTGCTGTGTGAAAATTTGTTTATTACAAATATTTGTTATAGCTGCCTGTGAACTTGAAATTTGTATTTGAATGTATGGAAGAGTCTGGATCAGAGGGTTTGGATGAGCTCCTCATGGAGAAGCTCAAACCAGAGGGGTTCTTTGATACCGTTGACTATGTTTGTATATCTGACAACTACTGGCTGGGGACTACTAAGCCGTGCATCACCTATGGTCTTCGTGGCATCAGCTACTATTTCTTGGAAATAGAATGCGCTAAAATGGATCTTCACAGTGGTGTTTATGGTGGCACCGTTCATGAAGGTAGTTTGCAAGTCTAATACTGTTTATCTTTTATGATGATATATGTGGCTGTGAAATGACAACGTACAGAAGGGACCAGCTACTTTTGGGGCTGACTCTACATAGTGAAGACTTCTATTATTCTCATCATAAATTGTAGTGTATATTTACAATGATGAATAAAATGAGATCATAATAATAGGATACCTATCCTGTTATTATGTTTTTGTCAATAAATGTGATACCACTGTCAACAGACACGCTTGATATGTAGTAAGTGATAAATGCACAAACATAATGCTATCTAAATAGGTATTTATAATACCTTATGAACATTTTATCTGCAACCAATTGCTATCAAAGGATGTTGGTTTGATAAAGAAACTGTGTATACATATGAACTTGATATAGTAATTATATGACTTTCTGCGGCTGAGTAATAAAAAATCATATATTTATTCTGTATAGTTGCTGCTGTAAAGGTGTTTTACATGCCTTTTTAGGGTTCCGTAGTCAACTAGGAACCCTTATAGTTTCGCCATGTCTGTCCGTCTATCTGTCTGTCTGTCCGCGGCTAAGCTCAGAGACCGTTAGTACTAGAAAGCTGTAATTTGGCATGAATATACACATCTGTCACGCCGACAGTGGTAAAATAAAAATAAGGAAAAAAAAATTTTTTAGTGTACCTAAAGTGGGGGTGATTTTTTTTTCTCAACTAACCTTTGCCAAGGGTTTGGATTGCCAAGACGATTTTTCGATTAAATGATCCGTTTGCGAAATATTCAACTGTAAAGTGCAAATTTTCATTAAAATCGAGCGTCCCTCCTTCTAAAATCTAGATAGATAGATAAAAACGTTTATTTTGTCTGTAGTAGAGCTGGCGATTATAGGTTAGAGTGAGAACCATGTCTTCCCGTCTCAACATATATAGGGGGCATGAAATATGTTTAAATATGATAATGTTGTACTTTTCAGTGTAAAAATATTTATCAAGTCAATGTTTTAAAAATATATAGATACCACACACGTATACTCGTAAATTACGCTTTATTGCTGAAGTACACTCATTCAAATAGTTCATTATTTTTGCACTGAACTGTGCCTACTGTACCTATTTAGTTCCAGTATTCTAACAATGGTGCCTTTTCTTAATTTCAGCAATGACTGATCTGATTTACCTGATGAACGAGTTAGTCGACAAAGATGGCAAAATTCTGATTACGGACATATACAAATCAGTTGCGCCGCTAACGGAAACAGAGAAAAAGCTGTACACTACCATTGATTTCGATCCTGAGGCGTACAGGTACTTTTTTATTCTTAATTGCTTGCCTAATTCTGAAGTGCTCCATTGTTTAAAATTAACAAAGTACCCTTACACTTTCTGTATAATCCAAACTTCGTAGGGCCTCTGCTAACTCGCGAGGGTGCACGGCACGGCCGCAATTAAAGACCCGCCTTACGCAGCGCTGCTCTATTAAATGACAATACCTGGGCGATCGAGCTCCGCTCGAGCTAAAACTCGGTGCCAAGCGTTACCCCAGAGATATGACCTAGCTAGATCGATTTTTCAACCCCAAAAACCCCTACATACCAAATTTCATAGAAATCGTTGGAGCCATTTCCGAGATTCTGATTATAATATATACAAGAATTGCTTGTTTAAAGGTATTAGATTAGATAGATAGATGAAAAAAGCACGCCGCGCGGACGCCCGCGCCGTACGCCCGCGCGTGTTTGTGAAAACCCTTAACCCCTCAGATGCGTAGACGCGGATCTGTACCAAATTTAAGGCTATCTTTTGTATTTTTATTAAATCAGCGGAATACGGTATTTGACAACTCCTTAATTTGCCATATCTTAATATCATTTTGAAAATATAGATATACAGATAGTTTTTAGCGAAGAGAAAATACAAATCGGTTGAAAATTGGATTTATAGTGATTTTTTGAAAAATCTGTATACCTGTATCTTTCTCAAAAAAAAATTTCTATGCAGCAAGTATGGCGGTACTGGCGTGTGACGTCACATGCCAGTATGTCTTTCTCTGTCTAATCTTGAATTTCAAACCATTGTAACTTTGTTATTTGTAAGGGTAGCTTAAAAATTGTTTCTCTATTCAATAACAGGCATTGTAAATTTTTAATTTATAAAACATATACAAAATAGTCAAATACCGTATTTGTGCTTACTAAAACAGATGGGACTAGAATTAAGTACTTTTTTGAGTTCCCGCATACGAGGATTTAAGTGTAAGTTATTCAGTCTATTGTCAGAACTTAAGAAAACACTAACAACATTATACCTTTCAGGTCGTCAATTGGTGCTGATAAACTCGCTCATAGTGGAGTCAAGGAGCAGTTGCTCATGCACCGGTGGAGGTACCCAAGCCTTTCGTTGCACGGCATTGAAGGTAGTTATTAAATAATAGTAACACTGTTCCTGTACCCGCCGATCAGCCGGCACTTCAGTAAGGAAGATATCTTAACGGAACACATTAGAGTTTGGCTAATGAAAGCTGTACCCAGCTATTATTTGAGTTGCAACGTTATTCAAATGTCATGGACAAACAGACCAAAGAGTATTAGAAAACAGACGCTTGAGCTTGTACTATTATCTATTCTGTGACTTGAGTGTAGTTTATTAATACGGGCTGAAAAAGTACGCGTTTCTTTTCCCTTAGTGCGTACCAAAATGAACAAAACAAAGAAAAAAGTCTAAATCGTTTTATCCTTCTTTGGTCGGTAATACCAGGCGCGGGTCACCAAAAAACCCAAATCCAATGTGCCTGCCATCACAAAAACAGCGTTAAGCAATATGTAATCGTCTGTACTACGCAATACATTTAATTTAATTTAATTTAATTGTTAAATGTGTAATCTGATGATGATGACAATTCTAACCTTCACTAGTGTATTCCGGGAGGAGCCTATAGAGCGGGCCGCTAAGAAGCCAATCCTGACACATTGCACAACTATGAAGTTCCTGATGATTGTTAATGTCAACCATTAAAAAAAAATCTATACTTACTACTCTGTCGCACGCAACAAGTAAGCATTGCATTTTTGTCTATGATTCATGAAGCTTCATAGTTTTGCAATGTGTCTGGATTTACTTCATAATGGCCGTTGACTATAGTACCTACATGTGCTGCGAGCGAGTGAACACGAGAAATGCGATAGGCAGAGAAGCATAAAGTAGGCACGATTCTTATGCCTAATGCCTAATAAATAAACGTCACTTTTGTACGGCAGAGAAGCTTCTGTACTTGTACTATTACTTATTCTGTGGTAATACCTGGTAACCATATGAAAGTTTTTTGAATTTGCCGCGTTCTTGCAGGTTCAGCTTTCATTATTAGCCAGACTATAATGTAATCTTATTTTGTATTCATGTTACTCATTTTTAAAGCACCAGTGCTTCTTTGACTCTAAACATTCTAGTTCTGTACCTAACCAGTTTATAGAACCGAAATATTGTTAAATCAACAATCTTTATTCTTTTTTTTATTTTTTACTTCATCTTTATAGGAGCCGCATTTCAGCCAGGTGCTAAGACTGTAATCCCAGGGAAGGTCATTGGAAAGTTTTCCATCAGAATAGTGCCGAATCAAGAGCCCGAAGAAGTGGAAAAACTAGTCTTTGACTTCATTAACAAAAAGGTTTGTGAGATTTTACTTCATATAATTTTTATAAACAATATTTTAACAAAAAAAACGATGTACAGACCTTTAATGAACCCTGCCTGAAATGTATAGGTATGAATGGATATAGAATTTAGAATTTGAAAGAGTGATGGTAAGGGGAAAGTTCTGAGATCATAGAAAAAAAACATAGTCGGCTTAATCGATCTGTGGGGTACCTATAGCAAGGGTTTGCAGGGTTAAAGAGAATGTTGTATATTGTATTTCGATCCAATTTATGAAAAGTGTAAACAAAGACGCCATTTATCCGTCCACAGACATTCAATGATGTGAAACCTAGAACCTATTGCAAAATAATTAATCTGTTCAGTAAATCGATTAATTTATTAATTGAATAGATCAAAGTATTTTTGTCTATTTTATTATTTACAATACTTGATTTCATTCCAAAGACTGTTTAATCAATTATAAAAGCAGTAACTATTTTTTAATTTTAAGGAAAGAAAATAAAAATCGCTTATTCATCCGCGCATTAATCGATTTTATTTCTACGCTAGTCTATCCTACTACAGATTATACACATGTTTCAATCAAGAAATAACGTCAGATTTTGACGAAGATTTTTCAAATGAAAAATAATATTGAAATCAAGATCTAGTCTAAAGCTACTTACAGATTATACAATGTTTAATCAATAACGTCAGATTTTACGAAGATTTTTCAAATCCAAGATCTAGTTAAAAGACACGAATTATAAATAAATGTGTTATTGATTCGATCCAGTGAGTGTTTAGAATGGAGAATCTGAGAGTGATGTTCGGTAAAAGCCTATATTCTCTGTCTCTCTTTCTTTATTTTCATAGTCCTATGCTTTTGTGTTCTTAACGCGTGATTTTTTGTTAATTAATAGTGGGCCGAACGTGGTTCTCCGAACAAAATGAAAATCTCGGCTCAGAGCGGTCGCGCGTGGACCGAGGACCCCGACCACCCTCACTACCAAGCCGCTGCCCGTGCCACCAGACTCATCTATATGGTAAGCTGACATACAAACTACATGCGAACTTACACAGCTAAAAAAATATTTTATGAATTAAGTCATTCAACGAAAGTGATTTCGTAAGCTAGATTTCTTGTGGCTTGCTGTTTTTTCTATGACTATTTTGTTACGCATCTTGTTTAAAACTACTACTGTTGACTTAAATTATGAAGTTAAAAATATGTTTTTAATCTCGGTAGGTGATTTTAGTTCCGCTTATGCAATTTTTATCCTATAACACTTGTACAGTCAGCAGCAGAAGTGGATGAGCAGTTATGGTGCTCAAAATGATGAATACTCTCTTATTACTTATTACCTTGGCAGTAGAGTGCGTAGATCATCTACTTCTGCTGCTGACTGTACCTAAATAGATGGCAAGTGTCAAATCCTACTAGAAACTTGAAATTTAGAATATTGTTCCTAAATAGGTGTAGAAACTAAGTTAGGATTTTTTGAAATTCCTACAGGTTAGGGGAATAAATGGGATTTATATTTTTGCTTCAAAGTGGCCTTAACTGCATATTTATAAATATAGTCTTTGAATTTGGCTTGCAGATAGCTAATGGACATAGTAATACTAACAGGTAAAAACTGTTTCAAGATTTCCCAAAATTCCCACGGGATAAAATGAATAATTTTTCATAAACATGTAAAATATACCTAACTTTGATGAGCCTTATCATGAGAACGGATAGTCCCAAAAATATGAACCTGGCCTCTTTCTATGCGGGATGAAATGCCCTCCATCTTTTATGTTGAACAGATTTCGATATTGTAAGTCCTTTACAAGATATAGCCGTAAAACCGCAAAAATACCCCTTACGGGGTACATTTTCACCCCCCACCGCTTATGCACAACTCCGTGAAGGGGGAAAACTTAGCATAGTAGTATTGGGCAACAAATGAAGACATTAACACAATAAGATCTAATCTAATAAAATCAAATCAGTCGGATTTCACGTTGCACCCGCTTTGTATCCGCGCCAGCTAGCGTAGGCCCTTACTTTTGGAACTTTTCTTTGAGTCAGGGCCGTTTTATACCGTACCTCGGGTCTTGGGAATCAATAAACTTGAAGTGTTTTTGGAAATTAAAGGCAGTGAATGTTTTTTTTTCAGCTGTGAATGCAAAATCAAATATATGCGTATAAATATGATTAAGATACCAGCTTATGGAATTTCTTTTGAACAAAGTTTTCTATTATAAGTTCATGTCGGATTAAAATAGAAAAAAGTGAATATGTCGGCCTTTGGGTTCAGCTCGGGAGCCCTGTGCAGTGTGCACGGGCCACCAGAGATGTGCGAAGAATGTGTTTTTCATGAACCAATAGAAACGCCTCATTTACCTATCCTCGCACAGCACCGCTCTGGTGGAAACAGCTGAGCAGAGCGAGGCTAGGTAAATGAAGGGTTTCTATTGGTTCATGAAAAACACATTCTTCGCAACACATCCTTGCACATCTTTGGCTGAATGAAACGCAGCCTTATGGTAAAGACGGTAATGCTTGGAGTGACAAATGTTTGTGGTGTCAGACGGAGCCGGACATGTCGCGCGAGGGCGGCTCGATCCCGGTGACGATCACGCTGCAGGAGGCGAGCGGGCGCAACGTGCTGCTGCTGCCAATGGGCGCCGGCGACGACATGGCGCACTCGCAGAACGAAAAGCTCAACGTTCGCAATTACATCGAGGGCGTGAGTACAAGACACTAAGAGCCTATTTAGCCACTCAATGATAAATTTTATTTGACATATTAATGTGATGCCGTCTCCGTCTATTCGGACAAAACAAACAGACACGGCATCATAGATATCCGTCACATAAAATTAATCAATGTATGGTGAAACAGGGGATAAGGCTACGTCATGCCCTCCACGATATCCGCTGAGCGAACCCTTCCACGAATTAAGTTGCTATGTTTCACTCATATGAGCAAATGTGGCCCGGAAAAGTCAACTGAGCGCTTCGAAACAGCTGGTCTTAAAGATCTTGACGCCAAATGCCAGTTACAAAAAGCAAACTTAGACATATGTACACACGTACACTTTTTTTTTTTTTTTTTTTATTCGTCTAGAAGGCAAACGAGCAAGTGGGTCTCCTGATGGTAAGAGAATACCACCGCCCATCTGCAACACCAGGTGTATTGCACATGCGTTGCCAACCTAGAGGCCTAAGATGGAATACCTCAAGTGCCAGTAATTTCACCGGCTGTCTTACTCTCCACGCCGAAACACAACAGTGCAAGCACTGCTGCTTATAAGGCTACGTACGCACTGTGCGGCTAACCGCGCGGTTTTAGCGCGCCGTCTCTTTCTGAAACAGTGCTTTGAAGGACGGCTCGCTAAAACCGCGCTATTAACCGCATAATGTGTACTTGCACTAATGTTCTCCTTCAACCGCAAGCGGAGCTGACACCGTAATGACAAGGTTTAACTAATATCGATCGGCTGCGTGGAAGTTCCAGTAAGTTAAACTGAGTCCGTGCGGAATACGCTTCGCTCGTGTTGGATGGCATAATGGCCATTGTCGGTTCACCGCCACCGGTCGCAGTCACTGCCATTGGAATGCTACTGGTCGCCAGGCGATATGTCGCCAAACAAAAAAAAAACAGAAACTAATAATAAGAGGAATATAGATTTCAGTCGTTTTCCATTTTTGAATCTGTGCCTAATTTTTCCGTGCCATTATTAATAAACGCGCCTTATGTTTCAGTGCCGAAGTTAGGGAGAAGTAATTTTGTGCAAGCCGCATCTAACGGAAATTAATATTTTTTTAAGTTTATTTTTATTGTTACGACTGCGTTCGTATTGTAATTTTAAATGTTTTCATGTATTTGTTTACAGATCAAATTATTTGCCGCGTACCTGTATGAAGTCGGAAAACTTCCTAAGTAGACGTGCAAAGCAACTTTATGGATTTCCAAGTAAAATTAGCATTTTATCAACATTGACTTGCATAATTATAACTAAGTACATTTTACATTTAATACTCGTATTTTGTGATTGCCTACGAACGTAGGTGCCGAAAGAGAATAGAAGAGATAGTTTTCCGTAGCTAGTAAATATTTAAATAGTAATCATTAATCAAAAGGTGCCTTAGCATAATAACAATTTATGGGAGGATGCGTGGACGTGTGGAGAGCGATATCCTTGGGAAGCGATTTTTGATATCACATTGTTAAAAATCTGTGATTGAAACCATACTCCTCTAAAAGTATTGCTTGAGATAAATTTTACAGAATAAAAGAAAAGATATGGCTATAATTTTGTACTTAGCACTCAACTCTTATTTGAAATTATATTCCAATTTTTTTTACTACTTTCGAAGACTGTTTTCATAGATATGATTCCAAAAATCGCCCGCCTGGGCTACTAATTAAATAAAATTAATAGATGATAATTCTTGCTCAAACTAAGTGTCTCCAGCAATACATCGTTTTATAGGCATTTTAACATAATAATAATATAATAATTTTGGACGTTTGCATTGTGTAACTTTTTTTTTTCATTTTAATACACATTTATTATTTTATGATGTAGATTGTTATTTATTTCATTCCTATAGTTGTAGCCTATACGTATTGTACTTTGTTTAAGCTATGAAGAAGGTACTATTCGTTTCAAAATCAACGGTTTAAATTGGCCTAAATTTAACTATGCAGCTGCATTCTCGATAGCATATGGCTCTTGAAAAAAAAAAGCATTAAAAAGAAAACGACCGTTTCCGAAAAAGTACCAAATAAATGGTGAAAGTTATTTATTACATTAAAGGGTCTATATTAAAACACATAACATTACTCTTCCTAATTTGAAAACACATAATATAGATTACACTTAACAATAACTTATCATAATATCATAACTTAAATAAGCAAAGCGTTTAATTTCCTGATTTGAAAACGCATAACATTAATACGCATAGTTATAAATCCTCGTGATGAAAGATGAGATGAATGTGTGTAAATTAAGCATGAGAACCTATAACTTGAAAATGTTCCCGGAAATCCTGCTTCCGAGTAATTTGGGCGTTCGCCCCTTCTGCTATGCTAACCTAACCTATTTACTTTGACAGACCCTCGGGTCTATTGTGTCCATTTAGACGCTTCTATTTCGCTTTTTATATGTGGGTTAGGTATATTCGAATGAATTATTACCAAAAAAAAAAAAGCCATTATTATGTATGATATTATCGTTGTTACTTTATTGCTTTACTAGCGACCCGACCCGGCTTCGCACGGGCAAAGTAAAAAAAAAAAAACGACCAAGTGCGAGTCGGACTCTTCGAAGGGTTCCTACCTATACAACATTAGACATTAGCATAAAACGGCAAATAAAACCACGTTTGCTGTATGGGAGCCCACCTTAAATATTTATTTTATTTTAATTTAATTATTTATTTTTAAAGTACATTTATACAAATAAATATTCTGTGAATATTTCAAGCAACTACCTGTTGCCGTTATTAGTATCGAGCAAAAAAATCACTTTTGTTGTATGGGAGCCCCCTTAAACATTTATTTTGTTCTGTTTTTAGTATTTGTTGTTATAGCGGTCATAGAAATAAATCATCTGTGAAAGTTTCAACTGTCTAGTTTTCACGATTCATGAGATACTGCCTAGTGACAGACAGACGGACAGTGGAGTCTTAGTAATAGGGTCCCGTTTTTATTACCCTTTGGGCACAGAACTCTAAAAAGGTCTCTAATCAAGGGCACTTCACTCACACACATTTTTCAGCTCAATTTCCCAAAAACTACACCCGACACGCACGAAGCCGGGGCGCGTCAACGTAGAGTAAATAAATGCATTTTTTGGTTAGATTTATATTTTTAATTTCTTAATATCTTTTGAATGGAATGTCCGATTTGAATAATTCAAAAGTAATCTACAGATATTGAAACCGTCTTGTATATAAAATTATTTATTTGCATAAGGATTAATACAAAGGTATGGATAACATGGTCTGATTTTAGTCGTCATTTCTGTCAACTTTTAAAATTTAAAAAGTAGTTACAGTGTCATAACTACAATAGTTGGACATACGGTATCGCGAAGTTTTTTGTAGATCTTGATGTATTCTTGAATATAGTAAAACATTTTTTTGTTCTATAATCAATAGTTTCTACAGCGCATGCGATGAAAGATGTTTTATGGCAACTTTTTTTACACTTTGAGTTACACTATTGTAGTTTTAGTACGGAACCCTAATTTTTTCTGTTAATAAATATAGTCTATGGCACTGGAATAATTTAGCATTCTAATAGTGAAAGAATTTTTAAAATCGGTCCAGTAGTTCGTAACAAACATCCAAAAGTCCAAAGCTTTCCTCTTTATAATATTAGTATAGATTAGGGTTCCGTAGCCACAATGGCAAAAAGGAAACCCTTACAGTTTCGCCATCTGTCTGTGTGTTTGTCTGTCTGTCTGTCTGTCCGCGGCTTTGCTGAGGGACTATAAATGCTAAAAAGCTGTAATTTTGCTCGAATATAATATGTAAACTATGCCGATAATAAAAAAAATTTTTTTTAGAGTACCTCCCATAGACTTAAACGGTCTTTTAAAACCAATAGAGGGTTGCTAAAACGAATTTTCTATTCAGTGATTTGTTTGCAAAATAATTCAACTTTAAAGTGCAAATTTTCATTAAAATCGAGCGTCCCCTCCCCCCCTGTAAAATCTGAAGCGGTGGGTGGAAAAAATTGAAAAAATTCAGGATGGTAGTAAGTAAATCAAACTTACTTAAGGAAAACTATAACGGTTAAGTTTTCTTGAGAATTATTAGTAGTTTAAGAGTAAATAGCAGCCTAAGGTACGGGTAAGGGTATAAAATATACCTAAACTTGGATTATTCCGTACAAAATACGAAATCCTTAGAAAAATATTACTTAATTTTTTCGTAATGGCTACAGAACCCTAATTTGTGCGTGTCCGACACGCTCTTGGCCGTTTTTATTGTTTTTAGAGGACTTATTTACTGGTTAGGTATCTATGTTTATTATTAACATGATGCATATTATTCAATGTTATGTTATGTGTAATAATGTTACGCCAAGTCTGTTATGTTATGCGTTTTCATGCAAGTACAATAAAATTAATGTTATGTTAATTGACGGAGACCCAGTATGAAAATAAGAATTCCATTATTATACTAATTGTCACGCCGTGCATGGCTCTAGCTAGGTAACTATTTTCATAGTGTTTCCAAATAGTAATTTGGTACCACACACAACTTGGTGTTATTCTTTAATAATGTAGCTTTACAATGAAATAAATCAGGGAAGTAGTAAGTAGTTTTTGAGTTTATCCATTAGAATAGTCTAAACTATTACTAACAAACACATAATAAAAAATAAATAACAAATATGGTTGAATGTATTTATGTATAGATTTTTTTCCTCCCAACAATACAAACGATCTAGTATTATATGTATGAATAGACAGTATTTGAAATTTTGTCCCTTGTTATAATGAACATTATGATGACGTTCTCTCTTGTGGTCCCTTATACTACATTATTATTGTCAAAACTGGTGGCATCAGTACACCCGTTCGATGACCCACGAGGTGAAATTTGTATTCAATTTACATCGGCCTGATTACCTTTCAAAACCGACCTACATTCATGGGTTTTTTTCTATATACTCAAGATTGATTTGATGGCCAATTTCAATAGAGGCGTTGACATGAGATTACAGTAATCACTTTTTTCGAATTTAATATTGATTACGAGCATTTTGCTGATGGTACTTTATTATTTTTGCATTGTAGTCTGATCTATATAGTTAGGTACCATCAGCCAAATAAGTGGTCTACCAATTTTTAAACAAGTTTCTATCAAACGAATATGTCGCTAAAGTCGAACTTTCAAGTTGACAGACACGTCTATTGGCATTATTGTTTTATGACATGCAAACGATTATCAACTTCAGGGTGGTAGACCACATATTTGGCTGATGGTACCTTCCTACTTGATATTATGATACCGAATCCCAAGTCAATCTGCATGCCGGTTATAGTTTGCAAGCCAGTCATAAATAATAACAGTAAAGTAAATCATGTAAGTCTCGCGCGACCAAGATTTTTCGGCGGCAGGATATATATATTACGTTATGAATTCGGTGCTTGCCACTGAGAGATTTCTTACTGTTTCTCGATACTTTCAGTTTACACACAGTTTATTTTGTTCTTCAGCGAAAACATTTCAACTATTTGGAGTGCAAGTAATTACAAGTACCTACAGCAATACAAAAGATATAGGTTAATAGCTTCGATCAACCATTGTTGATCGAAGGTTGATAGTCAATAGGATCAATAATCTTATGAAATGACTAACCGTTACTTGCGACTTCGTCCGCGAGAATTCGGTTTTAACTATCACGCGCGGGAAGTATGGAATTTTCTGGGATAAAAACTATCCTATGTCCTTCCCCGGGATGCAAACTATCTGTATATCGAATGTCATCTAAATCGATACAGCGGTTTATGCGTGATGGTGATGAAGTAACAAACAAACAGATTTACAGTTCCGGTCAAGTTTAAGTTCACTTTTTTTTTTCAATTTATTCAATTGTCTTTTATTACAAGTAAAAACAAAGCTAACCCTCTAATTTAAAACCACAATATACAAAAAAAATATCAGTAACAATTCGTTTTTCGAATGAAAAAGCGTCGTCACGTTGCAAAATGTTTTGATACAGTTTCTTATCCATTATGTTATGCCATTGACTCTCACGAGATCACCAACTTTATCATCCGCAAAGCATCCCCAGACCTGTTGGCATCACGCATAGTTTATATGATGCCTTTCGGTCGCCTACATCTCCCCCCAAAATTTTCAATTTTGATTCGTCAGAAAATAAAACTTTAGATCACTGCTCAGGAGTTCAATCTTTGTATTTTCGAGCGCATTGCATGCAACCTTTTACTCATATTCTGTTTACGTAGCAAACGTTTTTTGGCAGCAATAAGACCTTTTAAGCCACAGTTGGCGTTTGCTCTGGACGCAAATAAATTTCACTTCGCTTTTTGACGCGACTTTTGGCCTACCTGAACGAAAACGACTGGAATTAAGACCGGTTTCTCATTTTCGTTTTAAAAACACCTAAGAAACCCTAACTTTTTCAGCAATTTTTGGGGTCATGTCGTGTAGCCTTTATTGGACAGAGCTACAATAACAGCACGAGTTTTGACACTCAAATCGGCTTTGCGGACCCATTTTTAATATTGCGGACTTTATTAAATCTCATAGAAAATACAAAAAATATTCTTTAAACGCATCATGTGATGTGTGCGAATAACAATATAACAAGTCCTCGAAGTAGTATTTATTTTGTTATTGGGTAGTCATGGACCCAATTAAACGTCTAAAATACAAAGTATATGCTATATTTGAATATAATATAATATGAAAACCTCATTTAACACAGTGAACTTAAGCTTTTGATTGGTACTGTACAAACTTTCGCATTTATTATATCAGTGGGATAATAATGTATGTATGAAGTCGTCGATCTTTTAATTTTTTACGATAGTTGATTGATATTTGACTGGTTGCAGTTTTCGACCTACCTTTTTTATATAAGAGGGGGCAAACGAGCATGCGGGTCAACTGATGGGAAGCAATCACCGCCGCCCATGGACATCTGTCAACACGAGGGGTATCACAGGTGCGTTGCCGGCCCTTTGAGAGACTCCAGGCTCGTTTTTTAAAGATCCCTAAGCTGTACCGCTCCGGAAACACTGTCCCAGGAAGCTGGTTCCATATTTTAGTTGTGCGTGGAAAAAAGTTTCGCTTAAAGCGGACAGTGCTCGATTGGTGAGGATGGCATGACTGACGCCTGCACGAAGTACGGTAGTAAAACCTAGCTGCAGGCAACAATCCGAATAATTCATCCGAACACTCCCCATGATATATGCGGTACAAGATGCAGAGAGATGCAACATCCCTCCGCATTGCCAAAGAATCAAGCCGGTCAGAGAGTGCCCAGTTGTCGACAAATCTAGCAGCCCTTCGTTGGTTAAATGATGGTAAATAATAATTTATGTACTACATCTGTGTTATCTAGCTTTCTAAACGCCTGTGTTCAATTGTACTGGGTATATATCTGATTCAATTTGACATTGTGGCTTTGTGTTTTCCTTTTCGCTTTTTTATAGTCACGATCTTGTGATTGGCTTCTAGGTATTAACAATTCCAATAAAATATGAATATACCAGCTCGGGTGTTAGAAATAATGGCTTATTAGTATTTATAGAGGCTTGAAACGATTATATCTTCCTTAAATGGAAGTGGAAAAATAATACTTGCTCCTGTATAAATGAATATAGAGACACTATAGCTTGGATATGTCGTGTATTATAGTATATCAGAATCTAATATCATTAATCATAAAGGAATCAGTTTCCTTAGAAGAGGAGTTTGTCAACGTCCAAAATATGTTTTTGGCTGACACGTTGCTATTACGGTCATGGCATGACACGGTGTAATGTGTACCTAGAGCTAAGGTACGGTAACATTGACCATATTCCCACGGGATACCTAGGGATTAACCGCAGTTAGACCATGGGTATGTACTGGACAATACACACAGGCTACCCTATGGGATTAACCACCTTAGAGTCATGTTTTGAGGGGACGTCTGGAACACTTTTTGACTCGGGGCCTAGGTAACTCGTAACAAGAGAGTCAATTTTATGTAGTGAAAAGGACTTTTTATATTTAGTAAGATAATATGGGCCGATTGAGAACTAACGTGACTTACCAGGAAAATATCTTGAGACGATTACAATTCTGTAAGTGTTTAAAAAATTCTGTAGGTACTAAATAATTCTCATATTTTATGGTACTAAATATAATTTTGACCCGATATAAATACAATAAAATGTTAGGCAAGCATTTACAGTGCCTGTACAGTCAGCAGCAGAAGCGGATGAGCGGTGGTGCTCAAAATTATCTATACGTACACACAACTCTACTGCCAAACTCCTCATCTACGTGCTGCTATACTTTGTTCCTACGCTGGCGAAAAAACGGACATTGACGTTTAGTGCTTACCACTGAGATCACCAACCTTTTTTGGTGAGATTCAAAAATCATCAATGAGCATGAATGGGAAATATAATTTAAATTTTATTTATTATAAATAACAGCAAGCTATTATATAAATTAAACATTTAACATAAAATCGACATTAATGACATCGAGATAGTTTAGTGATAGTTCTTAGAAATTAAAAAACTGAGCAACTAGCAGGTTATTACTTTTATTTCATCTTTTCAAGACAGTGTCTTTTCACGTCAATACATCGCTGAATCCGATAAACCCACTGAGAAACGTACTTTGCCCACTTGTCCTTAGCGGTCTCTTCGACAGCTTTTTGAAACGCAACCACTACTTCCTCGGCGTTCATTAAACGTTTTCCTCGAAAATTTCATTTTATTTTCAGGAATATTTAAGAATGGCAAGGTCGGGGCTATATGGCGGGTGACCTATTAATCACGTTTGACGTCATCAAAATTAGTCCATCGTTCGTCTGGAGGTGTACAACAGAGCGTGGCCGAGGTGAAGGAGGATCCTGCTGCGTGTTTGTTTCTCCCGAACTTTTTCCAAGACAAGTGGCAAACAATTGTTAGTATAACACTGCAATAACTATTTTTCGACCCTCGAAAACAATTGTCGCGTAATGATCTGTCCTTCCGAAGAACGAGGCCACCATCTTTTTTCCCACGCTTCGACCTCTTTAGTTGGCAACGCCTCTGAAGGAAACACCTACTGAGCAGACTGTATTACCTCCCTACTCTAATCTAAAGGTTAAAATCTTAAGTATTTTTTTGGATGCCGTGGGAATATCGGTATGCCTATGTATAATTCCAGGCGTCCACATATCTCCATATCTAATTTCATCCGAATCCGCTGGTCGTCATATTAAACTTGACAAAACAGGTTGTTTATCCCTAACGCTCGCCCGACCCGTAATACAAAACACACGATACAGAAGTGTATGAAGAGCGATACGTATCGTTTTGTTTCGCCGCTCACATAATACCTTCGGTCATTGTCCGTTTTTTCGCCTGCCGTAGGAACAAAGTATACCTGTAAATAATATATTAGTATTTCCAAAAGTTTTAAGGGCCCATTGGAATAGCGTGAGATAGAGTGCGCGGATGGCTTTCAAGTGAAAACCGCATCCCTCGAGGTTAAGCCGTTTCTGAGATTAGCGTGTGCAAACACACAGACAAACAAACAATAATTCTAAAAATCATTGTTTTGGGTTCTATTGCGCAAATAAATACCCCTGGTAACAGTTTTTCTCAAATATTTTCAATTTACAGACACCGACTTGTTACAGATTTATTAAATATTATAGATATAGATTAATGTGTTTGCGGTACGTTGCTGGTGTGATTAACTACATAATGTTAAAAATAACATAGCAAAATAAAAAAAAAATGTTTAATGTAAAATTTACATGGACGAGTTTACTAGTAAACACTTAATTTATTGTTCCTGTTACAGGATACCCTTGGCTATGTGAATAATACGTACCTATGGTGGCGCGTGTAGGTGGTTAAAAAGGTTATCTCTTTTATTTAGTTTACTTGAACTGGTTGAATTGTCAAAAGTGGCTCCGTAAACGCATACTTACCAGTTTAACAAAACCACTAACATAAAAGAGGATAGCGACTGGCCCTCAGTCAGTCAGGCTCGGAGTCTCCGCGCGATACAACGTTGCGTGACGCTGTCGCACTTCATCAACACGCCCACTCTTTTAAAACACTTATTCACAGCTGTAATAGTAAAACAGATACATCAATACAAGAAAACAAAAACGAGAGACATTCACAACGCCCTGTTGCTGCGGAAAATTTTTTGTTATAAGGATTTCACGGACGGTGAGTCAAGTTACTTATATTTTTATGTTAGCAAGCCTTAATTCCTCGACATTCATTTTTTTCGAGGCCGTATTTACTTAGTTAAACTAAGGCTTTATTTGCTAACAGGTCCAGTCTTTTACCGGGTTATTTAGGGTATCAAATCGTATAGCATTTGTTTATGTTAGAAGTTATTCGGCGCTGATTATTTTTCATATTAAATATTGTTTTAATTTAGACGCACTGCATAAAACAAACAGCAGTTAACCTGCCTTGTGTAACACATATGTATGTATGACTTGACTGCGAGTGTAACCGTTCGCGGGAGCCGCTCATTATACACGCTTTCTAATTTACTTTGACGAATCTTTAGTCGTGTATTATTAACTGCGAACAATGTTTACCACCTAGGTTTATGTCAATTGTACAATTAGTTGGGGGGCTTTGTAGGATAAAACAGAAATAATTTAAACGGAACTGGTTTCAATGATACTATTTATTAAAATGCAACGTGTATTTGCTATAGCGAATGACAAAAACTCAGTTGGAATACTCGTAGTAAGGAAAAATCGCCAAAACAGCCATGGAGGTACGCGTCTCCTCTTTTATTACGGCATGCTTTGTATTTTAAATTACTAAAGTTAAGGTCACACTGAGATTGTCCGGCATTATAGCAAACGCGTCGATATCTTAGGTAATAAATCGTAGTGAACGAACTTATGATGCGCTGTTGGAACTGCTCAATCCACGCAATAAGTATCTATAGTAACTCGCTTTGCACCTTGATAAGTATAATTATACGAGTAGGTACGTATAAGTCTGCTGGGGTCTTTACTTAAGTGAGAACACACAGACAGCTGAAAGCTTTTTACCGAGGCATGACATCTGCATAAGTACTTGGAGAACCACTCATTGTAAGTAGGTAGCCTGTAAACGTTTAAGAGTTTACTGACTTCGCTAAATTATTATTTTTAGTAGGTAACTACCTAATATATCACACGCAAATATATACACAAACAAATATATTATCCAATATTACATGCGGGCTATGCCCGGATAAGTATTGAGTTGCACATTTGGAGCTATGACGCGCAAAGTTCTCTATCTCTAAAGATTAGGGATGGGCCGAAATTCGTATTACATTCGGTTTAACCGAATTTCGGCAGCTTGAGCCTAACTTCGGCATTCGACCGAAATTCTGTTTAAATGCCGAACATTTGGCACTAGAAAAAAATAACCTACTTGTACTATTTTGACTGAAATTAATAGATACCATGTGTGTCATATCAGTAAAATATGCAACAAAAATTAAATAAACCTTTTGTTTTAATAAATCTTACAATTACAATTCGTAAATGGAATTAAAAAATAATCGTAAAAAGAATTTCTTTGCTCATTCGCGACCTTAGCAAAAAAAGCTAAAAGCTAGTTAGCTTAAAGGTCGCGGGTGAGCAAAGAAATTCTTTTACTCGTAGTTCATTGATATGGACCTCCGCAAAGTAACGCATGATTCAATAAATTATTTAAAAAAAACTAGTTTTTGGTTCACAATTTTCACAAACCAAACATTGAGAAACATTAAATACCTATCTTTAATCGTTAAAGGGTGTTTATAACAATCAAATTTAACAATATTTTTTTATCTATCTACTCGTATTTAAAATTCACTGAAGGCATGTTGTTGGACCGAAGTTCGGCCGAAGTTTTAATTTTAACAGAATTTTCGGCCTAAGTTCGTATTCGGTTCAAACCACATTCGGCCCATCACTGCTAAATATATATTTTTTTGTATTTACTAACATAATTAAGTACCTCCCATTTAAATGATGACTCTTGAACCTCAATTTTGCGAAAGGAAGAATTCATAAAAATTAATACTTATCTTTTCCAAGTAGGTTTAATAAAGCTGTGCATTTTTTGACTAATATTTAGCTACTTATATGACTATATGTGAATGTGACAGTTAATACTCGTATCTCCAAATAAACCGCAATATTTAAAACTATTCATTTATACTAACTCATCCAAAGTGTACAAATTGTTCAGGCCATTTGATCTGAGATTTACAAGTATGTCGCAACACCTAATACTTAAGCTCTTTTTTTTTCTAGTGTGTAGTGTAGGTACCCACTATAAGGTAGTTTTTGAGAAAATCCTTCACTTCCGGTCAATAATTTAAGGTCATTTTAAGAGTCATGTGACATCATTACGAAACACATCGTGTAGCCGTTTATCCGTAGAGAGAGGCAACATAGTCTGTCAGTTCTGAAATTATCGGAAGTGCAGTACCCTTAGTGTAAGTTTTCGGTTACAAAATACGTCTCGATCGCGTTCGCGTTTAAATTTCAATTGGTCTGGAAACACGAACAGTACCCTTAGTGTAAGTTTTCGGTTACAAAATACGTCTCGATCGCGTTCGCGTTGAAATCTCAATTTGTATGAAAACACGAACATCGCAAACGTTCCGCTAGAGGCGCTGTTCGTGTTTGTATACAAATTGAGATTTTAACGCGAACGCGATCGAGACGTATTTTGTAACCGAAAACTTACACTAAGGGTACAGGATTTTCTCAAACTTCCGGTAATTTTAGATGCGATAGTCTTTTGATTCTCGCTTAGCACAACTTTTTCCACCGTGTGCCATGCATCTTATCGTGATGTCATGTTACGTAGGCACTTTGGGGCTGGGCTCACGGACTACTAACGGACATTTGAGTATATGGATGGATGGCCTGAAAAATTTGATCGCTAACTAAATCTTTAGGTACTTAAACTATTTTGTTGAGGATGGAGGACAGGCCAGAACCAGGGTTGTTAACGTTAATATGGCTCAAAGATGGGGATAATTGGTTTGATATAATACTATAATAATTTATACTTATAATAGAACTATGTTAATTATCAGAGTAGTAGTTATCTATCCTAGCTGATTATATCAGCTACAATGCGTGAGTCAGAGTAGATAGATCTACCTGTTAATCCCATGTTTTATATTATAACTAATATCGCTAAACTTCACGCTCTACATTTGAAAAGACCAGAGGGTGTGCCAACAGATTAGGTATCTACTTGGTTTAGACGAAACCTGATTAACACTAGACGTCGAGAAAGATATTCGAAAATCAATAAATAATCGAATGAATGACAAAATGAACATCAACCATAACATTTTATCTAAATAATTGGATAACACATAACTGTTCTCTATACATACCTATACTTAGCTGCATCTTCAAACTGCTGCGTTTGGCTTGAACGTCACTTGGAATATTGGAAATTATGTTGAATATAAAGGAATCGCAAAACCATCGTACGTTTCTTCGCTGGAACTTTAGTAATCCAATTGTCTGTCGGAACAATGACTGAAACTAAATACGTATTTATAAACATTTTAGAATGCAGAAAGTGTTAAGTTTTGTTAACTCTGGTAATGGTAACATAACGACTCGGTGTGATGGTCGATAATATGAAGATGATGAGGTCGATACCCACTACTGAGTGGAGTATGATTGATATTCCGGTAACGCAGCCCCGCTCGTTGTGGATCTTATGCAAACGTTACGTGTGCGGCCTCGTTTTTACTGAAAAACTATTGAGTAGACACCTTGAGAAAATTTAAAACTTTGCAATAATTTCAGAAGATTAGTGACAGTTCTTGCTTTTCAATGCATTGGGTATGTAACAATTCACGTGTCCTTAGGTAAATTCAAATTAATTTTAAGTACTCGTATGCGTCTTATCTATAGGTACAAACAGTATTTTGTATATACGAATCTAAAACACAAACAATCTAATAATTGAAACGACGACTAATACGGTAAATCAGTACTTATACGTACCTACCTAAATATATGTCATTCCGCCGTTTAAATGGGCACAATGAATATCAGCATATCACTATTTAGAAATATTTAGGTAGCTACTTTTTCAGAAGATGGTGCAGATGGGTGAATACGCAGCGAGGTCAACATGAAGTCCGTCTGTTATTTGAAATAAAACGCTTCTTAGAATAACATTGACACTGTTTACGGTCCGGGTGTTGTGTAATAAATGTGCCGGTGGTGACGCGGCGAACTTTCTCCACGCGACGTGCTCGTCTCAGTGGGAAATCCGTACAATGATCAGCATTGTTCTGCAATCTGAGCGGGATTTCCTCTGAAGTTGGTACAGTCAACGTCATAAATAAGTGATCATTTCTGTACCTACCTTGTCGCTTTCAGTCGTTACACAATTTCGTATGGTTTTTCAAACATGACGTTAAAGTGCCAAGGTACAAAAGTGATCACTTATTTATGACGTTGACTGTACATAACCGTATCTGAGAAACCACTCTGCCTATCTTGCAACCATCGCTCACGGATGTAGGATAATTACCTACATACGTGCTTGAATCGATACTAAGTAAACTAATATGTATCTTCATAACCACAGATATTCTTAAACCATACCATTAATTCTCATTCTTTTGTAACTATCTACCTACTCTACCATTACCCATTATCCACGTAAAAAAAAAACACTTGAACAGTTAAATCACGCTTGTTGTTATTGTATAGGTACTTTAGGTTGAGATTTGTCAAATGTGTAGCAAAAATTATCATTAAACCGTGTTGAATTATGGCCAGTTTACATATCGATAACGATTTCATTGCAATGCGCCTGGGCGAATAAAACCACATTTATTTCTTGTGCAGTTATGCTTGGGGCATGGATTATATGTAATGTAGATATATTCGTTCATTCTATGATATACAAATGTTTAAAGGGTCATTTGTACTTGATAAGTTAGGTTAAGAACAGATTTTAATAAAACGTTTATTAAGTATACCTATTGTGACTAATTAGATTATTGTTAATGATATGGTAGATCAGTCTGCAAAAAGCAAAGCCAAATCGAAAGTTGTCAGCCGGTGATTTAGAGTAGGAGGGCAAGTGTGATGACCGTTTGATCAGTCTCTGGCGTCGGCAGACAGGCGCCCGCGCCGCCCACCGCGCCGGCCGCTGCTCTCGCGGCGCCCCGCAGTTCGCAGAGAAAGCGTGGTGAAAAGCATTAACCCGAGCCAGGTTCTGTCTCATCTCGGTTTCGACATTCGTTTGTTCAGCCGACCGGACAGGATTTATGAGTTCACAATGAAACATCCTAACCATATCTGGGTCGTGTTCATACAAAACAACATCCGTTGTTTCTCATTTATTTCGCTGTCCATGCACACTAGCAGTTAACTGTGTGCCCGAGGTGGTGGCCTAGTGGTGGGATAGTAGTTTAAGTAAACGATTGCACTAAATATCGTAAACCTAACTCTTATCCTATTACGTAAATAGGTAGAAAGGTACCATCAGCCAAATAAGTGGTCTACCAATTTTTAAACAAGTTCCTATCAAATGAATATGTCACTAAAGTCGAACTTTTAAGTTGACAGACATGTCTATTGGCATTATTGTTATATAGCATGCAAACGATTATCAGATTTAGGGTAGTAGACCACATATTTGGCTGATGGTGGTACCTGCTTACCTTAGTACGCAGGTGTGAATCAGTGCATTGCAAATTGATTCAGGTGGCGCTGATGGCAAGCTGCCCACCTAACTACGTAAGTGAAGTACAGCCAGCAAAGAATTAGCCATTGCTTCGGCATTTCAATTGGTCTCAATAACCGTGACCTGAATCGGGGCCAATTCTTCAAGTTCACATATAGATGTAGGTAGGTTCTGTTACTGCAAAAAAGCAAATGTTACCTATTTATATGAGTCGCTTAACTTGAAACTCAGATAAATCCACTCTAACCATTTGGGAGACCCTGTTCGGCAAATTCAGCATTCAAACCATCCGTTCGTTACAAAAATTACCTAAATGTTTATTGGATTTACCTTCATTTGATATAATATATAATCGATTGCAATTTATCTATCTTTGAAAAAACTGAGTGGGGATTTGTATAATTTTGATTTAACATACCTGGATACTGGATTCTAGATTTCATAAAAACTGTAAAAAAACCAAACTTCTTTCTTTCTTACCTACATCTGAAAAAAAAAACCGGCCAAGAGCGTATCGGACACGCCCGAAATAGGGTTACTTAGCCTTATAGGGTTACGTAGCCTTATAATAGGGTTACTTAGTTACGAAACAATTAAGTAATAGCTTTCTAAAGATTTCGTATTTTGTACGGAATATTCCAAGTTTAGGTATAATTTTATACCTTAGGCTGCTATTTACTCTTAAACTACTAATAATTCTCAAGCAAACTTAGCCGTTATAGTTTTCCTTGAAAGATTGATATACTTACCATCCCGAATTTTTCAATTTTTTTCCACCCACCTGTTTAGATTTTAGAGGGGGGGGTGGACGCTCGATTTTAATGAAAATTTGCACTTTAAAGTTTAATATTTCGCAAACAAAGCACTGAATCGAAAAATCGCTTTATCAAACCCCAAATGGTTTTAAAGGACCTATCCAACGATACCCCACACTACATGAGATTTTGGATGGAGGTTGGATGAGAAAAAACAAATCGCCCCCACTTTACGTCTATTTATCTGATTTTGATAAAATATTATGATTTTAACTTTTTTTTTATCAATAACCACACGGAGTTGTACTTAACCGATAAAATGAAAAAAAAAACTAGTTTTAACCTTTTATTTAATAAAATTTTAAAAAATGACAGAATTTGATTTACCCGAGTTTGAAGTTAAGCGACTCATATTGCAAACGAGTAATTTCGTGAGCATTTGGATCGTAGCATTTTAGTATTTAGATTTAAATAGGTATTTACCTAAACGTTTTCGGTCTGATGGGCACAATCTGAGCCAACAAGACAACATCATAAATCATCATCATCACTGACATGACTAGAGAGCGGATTTGAAGTAGCGATTACAAGTTTTAATACAAGTACGTATTCATTTTTATGTGCGTAATAAATAGGATCTATTATGTTTGAGTTGTATAAAACTCCTTTAATTAGAATAAAATATTTTTCTATACATATAGTTTGTTGCAAAAATAACATTTATTGAATTTAATTATCTATAAGATTGCATTGCCGCCGGTAAGTAAGTAAGTAGGTAATAAGATAACTATAAGACCAATAAACAATGTGATATCTAATGAATAAATCTATCTATCTATCTAGCCAATCACACTAGTCATATTCATATTAAACTTTGTAATCACTACTTCAAATCTGCGCTCAAGACATGACACAAGGGCATTGTAGGACTAGTATGTAGCCCGTTTAGAAAGGGAAACCAAATAAAAATAGGTATACCGACACTATGGCTTCTGATGCTCATTTATTAGGTATACTTAGAAACAGACAATATTTTCAGAAATGGAAAATATGACATCAGTTCTAAAGCTGTTAAGGAAAACCACAGGATCGTAGTAAACAATAAAGTAACAGTCACGTATGTTATTCTGCTTCACAATAACTAGTAGGTAACTTAAGTAAACAATACAAATTCCCTTAAATTCTGTAGGTACCGTTTAAATAAGTAGGTAGTACGAGCACACAAATGCGAAATAATTCGATCGATGTCTGACAAACTTTCCCTTTTAACCGACTTCAAAAAAAGGAGGAGGTTATCAATTCGGTTGTTTTTATTATCATTTTTCTTTTTATGTTTGTTACCTCAGCACTCTGTCGTGTGTGAACCGATTTGAAATTTTTTTCGCGTTCGTATAGGAATAGCTTCAATTAGGTCCCATAAACACCAAATCAGGATCTGATGATTGGATCCTAAGGAAAACAGGGACACTGGTAATTTTTTGGATATGTTTAGTAGTAACTCGTGCATTTGCTTTTGAAAATCATCATTTGGTGAAGTGGAACTGATGATGAAGACCACAAGTATTTCACGGGTTGAATTTCAATTACTTTAACACAGTTGCTAATCCATTTATGTTCATCGTAATGTATATGGTAAAATGGAACGGGTGGTGAAGTACCAGACTCTTCAATAATGAACGTCTCTGCATCGGGAAAAACAATCTTTCGTAAAAGGTGACCAGCAGTTGTCATTAAATCATTTGTATCTTAAATAATTTACACTAAAAAGTGTGAACAAAAAATTGAACCGACTACAAAAAACCATGAAAATAATTTTCTACCAGTCTGAAGTCGGTGCCTCAGCACGAGCCAGCAGGAGTGATTGAAACCCAATATATTTTATAGTTATAGTATGTATTTAGGTGAGGTCCACCTGCTGGCTCGTGCTGAGGCACCGACTTCAGACTGGTAGAAAAGTATTTTCATGGTTTTTAGTAGGTAGTCGGTTCAGTTTTTGGTATAATTTTTTTTCACGCTTTTTAGTGTAATGGTAGATACCTAGTCTTTGAAAGTCTTCGTTTTTCAATTTTATCTGTTACATATAAGGCACAATAATACAGATGTTTAAAAATCCAAGGAACTAAAAGAATGTCTTTGCTCACCCGCGACCTTATGATAGCTAAGCTTATACAAGATATACACTATGCTACCAGATGTTAGACACACATTTCTAACTATATCTAACTATCATAAGGTCGCGGGTATGCAAAGAAATTATTTTAGTTCATTTATATGGACCTCCGCAAAGTAAAGCCTGCAGGGCTACCACGAAACTCGAAACTCGAAGTTCGTATCGTACCGGCCCTCTCGCTCTCGTATTAAATAGTATAAGTGTCAGCAGGACCGCACGACACGAACTTCGAGTTTCGTAGTAGCCCTGCTGATTCAATAAATTATTTTAAATATCCAGAATGTATCAGGTTGTTGACTCCAAGTGTAGTCACGCCTTTGACGCGGTACTTTGAACATCGATTAATGTATGGAAGCATTTGTAAAGCACGATGTGTTCAGTCAAATTATTCGTATCACCTGCTGAAATATTTCTAAAGACTTTAAAAAGACCTCGTATAATGTAATTGTAGAGAAAATTCAGATTTGCATGAATTTAGGTGACTGATATGCGTCGACACTTAGGTAATTCTAACTATAGGTATATAACTGATTCTTTTGTTTCAGGTTAAAAATGTTAAAACTAGTGGTCATCGGTTTTTTGGTCTCCTCGACTGTGACTAGCCAGTGCTTCTACAAAGATGACTCATCCAAAAAGCTAGACCCAGAAGCTCGGACGTCGCTTTACAGGGGCCAACTGGAATTCACTTTGAATTTGTTCAACAAAATAAACGAGGCATATCCTGAAGACAACATTTTCTTTTCGCCGTTCTCGGTGTACCACTCCCTGCTGTTGGCATACTTCTCCTCTGGAGGGCACACGGAACAGGCACTGCAGCAGTCGCTGCAGATATCACACACGCTGGTAAAAACTTTTTTTAAGATGGCCAGATGGTAAGCTCGACATCCCGTGAGGACTCTCCTTGGTTGCTTCGGTAAATTTTCAAGATTTTAGCGTTACCGCAATAGAACAAACCGAACATTTTGATAATTTACTCTAGTGTAATGACATTAGTTAACCAACAGGTCTTAACCACGGATGAAATTCCGACTTATACAAGATAATCTCTATAACGTCGCTGAGACTATTATTTTGAAAGAAATACGAAAGTACCTACCTAACACCTAAAGTGAATACCTACTTAAAGTAAACAATAATAGCTTCACCTATTCATAGCAAATGTTTTTTCGAAGACTGTTTAGATTGATATTTTGTGCCGGTTTAAGTGTTCAAATACCTACTATTAAATTCACAATTACCTATTTTGCAATTGTTGTAAATATTGTTATTAATGTTAGAATTTACCTTTTAAAAGTACTTAAGTAAATGCTATGACGGCAAGTCTCGGGTTTAATGAAGTATTTAACTAATTTTTGATAGCAGAATTTTTGCTGGTTTGATATTGGTTGTCGTCAGAATGACTTGCAACTTACCTGCTTTAAAACGCAATTATTGAAAGATTTGTTGTGTTGTAGGACAAGATCAACCTGATGACAGCGTATAAGGTGGACAAGCGTTCACGAGCAACCAACAATAACAGCGCCAGCTACGAGTTCACCAGCGCCAACAAGTTGTTCGTGGATGATGCGCTTAACGTCCGCCAATGCTTGCTCGACGTCTTCGGCGAGGAGTTCGAGAGACTTGTAAGATTATTGACTTGAAACAGAGGGCCCATTTTAAAAACTTACAAGTTTAATGACCACTTACGAAAAATATAAATGAATCTGGTTTAAAATTAATATTAATTATTATTAATTAATGAATTGTTTTCTGTATCGCTTACTATTTCTGGTGTACAATATTTTATTGTATTATATTGTATTGTAATTACCAGTTTCGGTCATTTTGACTCTACTTAACTCAGCATAAACTAAACAGGTATATATTTTTTGCTATATGGTTAATATTTTTTTAGAAGTTTGTTATGATATTATTATACTATTTCTTTTCTTTTTATTTTAATAATTGAGAGCTACTCAGTTTGCATTAAAAATGTTGAACATTAAGCTACGTCAAGCGTACTAAATTGAGATTTCATAGCTGTAACGATTTTCAGTGTGAAAAGGCATGAAGGGCAGTTAATCCTTTTCTTTGGTTTAATTAATGAGTTTTTTACCTCGTTTACAGAACTTCCAGGATAATCCCGCGGAAGCGCGCGAGTTCATCAACAACTGGGTTGCTCGAGTCACGAAGAACAACATCAAAGATCTGATCCCCGCGGACGGGATTGGGCACTCTACCAAACTGGTACTAGCCAACGCTGCCTATTTCAAAGGTGTCTGGGCTTCCAAGTTCCCCGCCGAAAGGACAAAGAAAGAACCTTTCTTCGTTTCCGAGACTCGTCAAACCCTCGTGCCTTTCATGAAACAGAAAGGAACTTTCCATTTCAGTAAGTACCCATTAGACTATTTCTTCTAAACCTCAAATGAAAGCGGACAGTAGATAGCCGCTAACAATGAATAACTTTAACTTTCTGTACGCAATTATTATTTTTAATAGTCTTCATTTTAGAAACACCACAATTTTATAAAAACGGTGAATTTTCAACAATACATATTATGTGTTAGTCAAACTATTTTTACAATAACAGCAAAGCGCTTGGTATTTACTCAGGAGAATTACTTAATATCAGCTGCTACCTGAAACTTCGTCTGCGTCGTACATAAATCTTACACTTTTCAGGGATAAAAAGAGGCACGTGTTCAGGAATACTTAGAGTAGCTTTATATTACTACGTGAAATATATTTCTTATCAGTTCTGCAGTTTCGCTCATTATTCCTATGTACATATAAACACATGAACAAAGAAGTTTGACCTCTATTTAATATTAGAATTGATTTCTATCTTCCTATGCTCTTTTGATTACTGTGTACCTTTCGATGTAGGTATCATTTGTAGAACCATTACTAAGATCTGATTTTCGTAAGATACCTAGCCAGATAATAATTTCGTTGTTGCAGTGGTGAGCGACGACTTGCGTGCGCAAATTCTGGAGCTGCCTTACAAGGGCAATGACATCAGCATGTACATCCTTCTGCCTCCCTACGCCATGAAGGAAGGTGAGTACCTAACTAAACTAGATGGTAAGCCAAAAGTCGGGTATAGTTATGTTTGCTGATGACACGTCTTTACTGTTCAAGGTTAGTAGAAAAGACACCGACTTCATTGAACCCAATGAAACCCTGTCCGTGATATCCGCATGGTTTGCTGCCAATAATTTGTTACTAAATCCTAAAAAAAACCAAATGTATTAAATTCCCGTTGTTAAATTCATCTAACTCGAATTCAGTTTCTAATATAAACTTAAATGGTCAAACTATTGAATTTGTAAAATCAACAGTATTTTTAGGAATAAAGCTCGATTCTAAACAACAGTGGGGACCTCACCTCACGTCGTTTATGGGAAATTGCATAAGTACGTTTTCCAAAAATATTACAAATGAAACGGATACAAAATTCAGATCTATTATCAAGAAGACATTAATATCTAAGGCGTATTATAAAGTTAATGATTATATCACGGACAGGGATATTTGGAAATAATTCCGATCCGCATTAGCGATCCCTTCATATAGCGAACCTACTGTGTTAAAAATAAAATTTTGTTAAATACTTGTGATGTATATGTCGGCGGCCGATCGTAAAATCCGCCAGATCACGAAATTCCTAGGCATATCGTGAAATGCCGCCATTTCATGAATTGGCTAAGGGACATCCGCCATATCGTTCAAAACTCGCCGTTTAGCTATTTGCCTAGTGACGTTTAGGCAGATTATGAAATTCCTAGGCATATCATGAAGCGCCGTCATTTCATGATTTGGCCAGTTTAGGCAGATCATGAAATTCCTAGGCATATCATGAAACGCCGCCATATCGGTTCTGGCACTTCGCCCGCAGCTGCCGCGGCACGCTCGCTTCGCTCGCTCGGCTCGTGCGTCGTGATCACAATTAATACTAACCACTCCTCGCTTCGCTCGTCGTACCTAAATTTTTCTATATAAATAAATAACAACTAGTGAATACTTTATTTGTCAACAAAATACTAACCTCTAAAATACGGGCAGACGTCCATGGTTTTTTCATATTGTGCACAGAATCCGTTTGATTCACATAAAAAGAACTGAGCTGATGTTCAAAAGCTTCTTTTGCACTTCTATTTTGAATTCAATCACTAGTTTCGGTTTAAGGATCATTTTGTTGCGACGCCGACATTTTTCACGCGCTAAACAAACACGACCGGTCAGCTGGTCACGGCCGCCATTGCATACATATAGATATCATTTAATAATATTGTAAATCTGATTAAAAAAAATATACCTCGTTGAGTTTCTTGCCGGATTCTTCTCAACAGAGGTTTTTCCGAACCAGTGGTAGATTTTTTTTTGACATTTATAAGTGCTTGTTATAGCCTAAATTTAATAAAGATATTTTGACTTTGTCTTTGACTTTTAGACATTTCAATGTTGAAAATAGCCTGAATGGCTTCGAGAAAAGTATGGTACGGCCGTGCCTTTGTTCTTGTTTTGCTCGACTTGGCGGGGGCACTACCGTGCCCCCAGATTATAAACTTCCGTTCACGCTACCTATTTGACAGAGTCTGAACATCGTACTCATACTTTAATCAGCTTCAGCTTAAGGTAGGTACCTACTAGAGCTTAAACTCTTTCCATTATTAATTTAACTGCAAAAAGCTGTGGCAATGACACCAATAGACATCTCTGAGTAAAATAGTTGAACATTACATGTGATGAAACATACATACCTACCTGAATCCTGAAAATAAGAAGTAAATCTCGAACATTTAATAGAAAAATATTTTGCAATTCATTCAATGCGTCTAATGTTGAGTACAAACGAAGACATACCGAACTGATTAAGTACTAAAATCAGAACAAAGAGTAGGTGTTATACCTACATGACCCTACCCACAACTAAAAATATTCTTACCATTGCCATTCTCAAAATAAATTAAATACATAATACGTTTTTGCAAGCTTTCCACTAACTACTTTCATATTACTTTTTTATTTGTTTATACAGTCGGATTGACTCAAAAGTCGGTAAATGTGATCAAATACCAGCAGGCAGTAAAAATTTTTTTTAGTGACATCTATGAATGTAACCAAGTTGTTGGTTCCAGGAGTGGTGGACATCATCGCGAACCTGACGCCTGAGCGCCTGGCCGCAGTCGTCGAGGAGAGTTACATGGGCCGAGAGGTTATCGTCGAGATACCCAAGTTTACCATGGAGAGGAGTCTGCCCTTGAAGCCTGTAAGTATCTCTACGGGCTTAATCGTACAGGCTGCAGCAAAAGTAGATGAGCAGTTACGGCTCAAAATGATCTACACACGACTCTACTGCCAAGGTTATTGTGTGTAGATCGTTTTGAACACCGTAACTGCTCATCCACTTCTGCTGCTGACTATAAATTATGGGCCTTCGAGATCTGTCGCAATTGTAAAATTACCGTAGAGCTAAGTTTGGTATTCCGGGAAATATTACGTTAGACGTTGATCTGGATAAAACAGAATCCTTCTATTTGCAGACTCATGAGTCTCATGCTCATCACACTTCGTGATAGCCTCGTTTGGCTTGCCTAGATGCCGTATGCGTATATTGTATAACTTCACTTAGTATAGTAGTAGGCAAAGTGGGTAACCATTGTCATCACAATGATATAAAGCAAATAGTGTTTTCTACATGTGTGCATTAAATTTTGATTACAAGGGACAATTTCATCAAAATGTCAAAATTTCATAAAAGTCGGGATATATTTACAAATCAGATATTCAGGTGGGTGCCCTTCGCAAGGTCTAAATTTTTTATTCCTAAAATCTTTTGGTCGATATTGTTTGGTATAATACTGTATGGTAAGTATACTTATTTTTTTGCATTAAGTTTTTTTGCATACAATTTTTTTCCTGGAGCACTTTTGGTCTATAATTGTTTAGTCTAAAAATTTTCTAATATTCAATGTCTTAAAATTAAAATACTGACAGTGAGCATTTTTATTCCAATTCGACAAATTAGCTTTCATTCGCTGTTCTTACGACTATGTTTAAGGGGAAAAAACAACGTGTAACATTTTTACGTTTATTGAGAAAATTAACCAAAAGGTATTAATAAAAGTAGGTGAGTGTATTACATCAAGGTAATATAAGTTGCAACCGCCGTCAGGAAATCAAATTTCTTATTATAATTCATTCTTTTCTTCAAAATATTACATCTTTTTCTTAGCTTACACTTTTATACTAGGCACTTAATTTATCAGCGTGAAGTAAGAAACATTTTTAATCCTACGAAGGTTTTTGAAAAAATAATTGAATATTTTATACTTGGATAGGCGAAACAGTAAAGGGGGCTCGGGGGGCGGAACCCCCGCAATAAAGAAAACCCAGGTAACATGATTGCTCAACTATAGGTTAGGTTAGTAATTTACCAGGAGCGAAGCGCCTTAACTAGGCGGAATAGGAGCTCCGCGAAGCGGAGCTCCGTCGACTTCGCCTCAGAGTCGTTAAATTCATATGAATATTTGCTATCCATATATAAAATTAGTGGTAACAATATTCGGAATAACAATTTTACACCTATAATACAATCGACAGAACAATGTTATACCATAAAAATGTTATACTAAACAATTTATCGACCAAAAAATATTATGAAAAACAATTTGAACCAAAAAATTTTAGACAATTCAATCTTTAGACAAAACGTAGTTATGCAAAAAAAATGGAACCGACTACAAAACCCTTGAAAATATTTTTCTAGGTAAATACCTACTAGCTCGAAGTCGGTCACTCAGCACGGGCCAGCAGGAGTGGAACAATAGTCATCTACCTCATCTACATACTATGGGTTTAAATCCCTCCTGCTGGCTCGTACTGAGTCACCGACTTCGAGCTAGTAGGTATTTACCTAGAAATCTTTTTTTAAGGATTTTGTAGTCGGCTCCATTTTTTTTTGGAGTCGGTTTTACTTTTTTGTTAAAAAAATCTTTATTTCTCACTTTTTAGTGATTCGTAGCCAAAGTACGTCTCACAACGATTCCACTAAGCCCAAACACGGCTTAGTTACGTTGTTTTATAACAGAGTTCCTTTGCCTATCTTCCGGCTTCAGCATCAGATCAGTTCGAAAGAATCATTAACTTAAAGCTTCTGCTTAGTCGCTTATCTAGGTATATTAATTATGATCGTTTATAGACGAGCGAGTATTACTCGTACCTAGCTTTGACGAGTTCCATTGGTCATCGACGGTCTTCTTCATCAGTTTCAGTTTACCAAATGATACTTTCTGAATGTAAATGCTTATCTTAATGCTAAAAATGCCAAAATTGCCATAGGTGTGCCTATAAAATTTGAGGTTTGCCCTCGATTTCCCTAAGATACCATCATCAGATCTTGACTTGGTGACAATGGGACCACCTCAGAAGAGTACCTACTCTTTCGAACAAAGAAAGAATTTTGAAAATTGGTCCACAATTGACTGAGTAATCGATGAACATACCTAATAAAAAAATACAAACATTGGAACATATAACTTTTTTGAAGTCGGTTAAAAATATGTTACGAAACAATTATGCAAAACAATTTTAGACCAGCCGATATACAGCCATTCAGGTATTTAAGTCAACGTTTTTGTTATTATACAAGTTATGGTAGAGTCTTATTATACATTCTATTTTTTTAATTAAATACTGAAGTAAGTTTTTGTACAGTTGAGTTCATAAACTTGTGAACAAAAATTTGATCAAAAATATCTGAACACGCTTCAACGCCGTTAACAATAGAGTCGTGTTTAGATATTTTTAATCAAAATTTTGCTCACAAGTTTATGAACTCTACTGTATAGACCTTTCGATTCCAGGTCGGTTTCTTAAAATATTATGAGCAATTGTTCATAAGGCGGAACGCACTTCCTCTACAATAGCTGAAGATGCTGTTGTCTCAGATATGCTTGACTTATCTTATGTTTATACAAGTTAAAAGTTAATTTTTAGGCCGGCAACGCACCCGCAGTCCTAATAATAATTTAGGTGTACATAGGCGGTGGTGATCACTTACCAGGTGACCCGCATGCTCGATTGCCAGCTATTTGATAAAAAACTATGATAAAAAATAGGATTCATTTATTCCAATTTTGATTAAAATTTAACAGACACAGCCACAGATAACTGTTTTAATTACTAGGCACAGACAATTAAATTTGGGTTAATTTAGCACAAAATAAGTGAGCGGCTAAGATCAATTAGTGTACTTTCTTACAATACTATACAATGGCTCTTGAACACTATAATATAGTAAACAATACAGAAAATACAGGTACATATAATTTTCCCAAGGCAAGCCATAGGCGGCCTTATCTTTTCAGAGAGATCTCGTCGCAGTTGCAATACCGCAAAAAATTCCAAGGTAATAAAAGATTACTTACATGGTTTATTTGTTTCAGATCTTGTTGAACCTGGGTGTGGGCGATCTCTTTAACAGTACGTCTGACTTCAGCACTCTGACAGACCAGCGCGTCAATTTCGACGACGCTGTCCACAAGGCCAAAATCCAAATCGACGAGGAAGGTACGTAGCCGACTTGAACAGGCGCTTTTATACTATGCTCGAACAATTTTATTAACAGAGATAAGATAAAGACCCAGATTACGTAAGATAAGATCCAAATTTTTACAAAATATTTCTTGTATACCCACTTTCCCATTTTTTTCTCGGACCCGTACCTATTTAAAGCCATAAAAAAATTATTAATAATAATCGTCAAAATAGGATATTGTTATTGCTCTTATGATGGAATACCGTGACATTACATGGAAAAACACCAGGCTTTTTGAAAACGGCCATGTGCACGGTTAATCTCTGATTCAGGCTCTTGTTTTGGAATATGCCATAGAAAAGTTGTAATATCAACTTTCCAAAGATACTTGTTATTTTACCTTCGCATTTTTTTTGCCATGAGCTTGCTACACAACGATTTGGCTAGAGCTTTTCTAATTTGAAATGACGCACCCTTCCACTGCATTTACGCACACGAGCAATTTTAAAATACGGGCGACATACACACATTGACATAAGTATATATTTTTTTATTAAACTCAGCAACATACGAGTAGGTAAACAAGCTGTAGTTTCGCATGGCAAGGGACCAAAACATCTAAAAATGTTGAATTAAAAAAAAACACAACCTGGTTTTTCTTTTTCTTCAAAAAAAACTGCCACAACTTCCGATAATACGACATCGACAAAAAAATGCGTCAACGTAGAAGTGCCTGAGTCTAAAAGTGATAGTAATCTAATAAGAACTGAGGAGACAGGAATACGCAGCAATTTTTTTAAAATGATGATAATGTCACATCGGCCGAAATAAACTGGGCAAATACAAATGGTTTGCGATAGAATTTCAATTAATTTCTGTGCTGTTCAAGTTTTCCAGAGGGATACCTACATATCTACTTTTCAAATGACATCTAATCCAAACTTAGCTCGATATTTTGACACCAGTCGTTGCAGTTCTGGGCATTAAAGAGTGGCACCATAAAAACAGTCAACGAAAAAGTGAGCATGTTCGGTGTGAAGTGAATTCCCATCAATCGGATCTAGTTTAGTATCACGGGCAGAAAAAAAAACATATAACCTGCTTTGAAATGTACATGATTGGCCAGGGAAATTAAAAAATGTGGCCAGGTAAAATCAGGGAAAAGTCAGGGTTTTTTTTTGGATTTAATGGACACCCTGAATAAACGGGTAATGTCACCCGAGTTTTCATTTCGACTGCGGGGAAAGTAAAATAGTACAAAAAATGAGAATAAAATTAAATTGAATTTCAGTATTCAATAAATTTAATTTACTTATATCCAACCTCCAACGGTACCTTTTCGACCTGGTCACTTGCTACGGCCGAGTATAAAAAAAATGGAGTTGGTCACGAGCAAGGAGCTTATATACCTACAAAACTGGAGGTTGAACGCCGAACGAAGAAGTTTTGACCTTTATTATTTTTTTATATATTCCATCTCTTTCTTTCACATTTCACAAATGACATTGATCTCCTTCATAACCTAACTAAAAAAAGAGATGGAATATGTTCGTGACGTAATAAAGATCAAATTTCTTGTATTAAACGGATGTTCGGCGTTCAACCTCCAGTGTTGTATATAAGCTCCTTGGTCACGACGTGCATCTAGATGGCCATGCCGAAACGTGAAAAAAAGTGCCATTGACGTAACTCAATTATCTTCGACTCCGTGGCTAAAATTAAAAAAAAAATACTTTCCACCCTAGAGATGAAAACGCAATTTTCCACCCGGTTATCTACCCATGAAAATTAAACTTTCCGAACAGGAGAGATGAAATAGTAGATTGATAACCAAGGGTGGAAAGTGACCCATTTTACCCGAGATATTTCTGGCGCTCGATCGAAGTGAGAGCGCCAATAGTTCGAGGGGAAATGGGTAATTTTACCCGAGTTAGACACTACTTTTCATTTCGACTGTGAGGAATGTAAAATACTAGTAAAAAATGAGAACAATAATAAATTAAATTTACTGATATCCAACCTCCAACCTTTTCGCACTGGCCACTTGCCACGGCTGTCTATAAAAAAAATCGAGTTGGTCACGACCAAGGAGCTTGTATACAAAACTGGAGGTTGAACGCCGAACGGGGAAGTTGGACCTTTGTTACTTATTTATTTATTCCATCTCCTTCTTTCACATTTCACGAATGACTTTCTTAATCTAAATAAGAAAGAGATGGAATATATTCGTGACAATAAAAGTCAAATTTCTTGTTTCAAACGTATTTTCGGCGTTCAACATCCAGTGTTGTAAATAAGCTCGGATCACGACGCGCATCTAGATGGCCATGCCAAAACTTGAAAAAAAGTGTCATTGTCGTAACATCTTGACGTTGACGTATCTTCGACTCCGTGGCTTATCGTAAAAATTAAAAAAAAACTTTTCCTAGAGATGAAAACGGAATTTTCCACCCGGCTATCTACCCATGAAAATTAACTTTCCGAACAGGAGAGAAGTAAAATTAATAACATGTTACAACTATTATATACTATTACTGTTGTAAAACTATATACTACACAGGTAGACAAGTGTTATCCTATCGAACCAACCTTATTGCTGCCACAGTTCCACAAAAGCATTGTCTAGAAAATGTTCACCGTTTTATATGAAATTATTTGCAGGTACCGTCGCGGCTGCTGCCACAGCTATCTTTGGCTTCCGATCGTCGCGGCCCGCTGAGCCGAGCCGCTTCGTCGCCAACTTCCCGTTCGTGTACCTCATCTACGAACGCCCCACCAACTCGGTCCTCTTCATGGGCGTTTACAGGGACCCTAAAAAGTAAACAACACATGGTTTAACTCGGTCAACTATGAGAAGTAAAACGGGGTGACTATGGAAACAATTGAACATGTACAAGACTGCCCTTTGTCAGTGAGATTTTTATCCCATCAATCACTTTGCAAAAAAATTGGTTAAAATTAATTTACTGCAATTCCAAGTCACCTCTTTTACATGCAGGTATCTTGAAAGTAACTAATATTTAATTTATACTCAATGTGGGGTGTATTCGCGTGTACCTTTGCACCAAGACATTACTGAGATGAATGCTAATAAGTTTAAGTCTAAGAACACTTAAAAGGAGTGATCAACAGTGATCATTCATTACAACACAGTAGCAGCCTACCGTTTGGTTGTTTAAAAATATAGTAGTGTAAGTTAATCCAGTAAATAACTTTAAGAAGCCACAAGCTAAGTTAATCCCTTCATCATATAATATAAGCCTTGCCGAGCAATCAGCTATCTCTACAAATTTTAGTAACGCGTATGGCCGGCCGGCCGGCGTTTTCAATTAATGTGTAAGGGTGCAACCTTATGCAGCCGCTCGTCGCTCGTTTGCAGCGATAAATCTGGTCAAGTGACCCTATTTTGAATTCCCCGCTACTCAATAAAGTAGTGTCAAGTCGCCGCGTCGAACAGCAGCGTCAACATGGTTGCTTGCTTGATATAAGAAGTTTATTTGTTAATCTCATTTAGTAGCAGTCGTGGCAGTGGTACAAATAAAAAAATTGGAGTGAATGAAAACAAAAAAATAACAGTGTTTTTCCCGAAATTGAAGAGGGTTTTTAAGCGATAAAGCACAATACTTTCATCTTTGTCGCTATTTGTTACGTGACCAGATTTGACGCTGGAAACGAGCGTCGAGCGGCTAGGTACATGAGGCTTAATCGATTGAACGTTATTGTGATCTAGCACGTACGCACACACAGGGTCTCACATCGATAAACTGAACATTTTGAGCTTCAATGACAACGTAGAACCTATTTATTTTAATGACATGTTGTATAAACAGTTCCGTAGCTTCAATATTTGATTTAGCCCTTTCGAACCCAGCCGATACAATTGTGCGGGTTAATTACATTTGAATTTGAATTTGACATGGATTGTACATAAGGTCCACTGTCATAACTCTTACATTTGAATTTTGAACTTGACATGTATTGTACATAAAGTCCATTTTTGTAACTCTTTTCATACTCGGCTGGGTTCGAAAGGGTTAGCGATACTAGGCATAGAATGTAGAGAGTATATACATTACATAAATGTTAGATACTTAGTTAACGTTTTGTACCTACTTAGTTCAGCGTATCAAATGTAAGTGTTGAATTGAATCATTATTTATAATTTAACCGTTTCATGGAGTAAATCTACTTATGATAATTCTTTTGTATTAATATGACACGTACTTAGTTATGTACAGTCCAGTTATGCCGTTAACAATAGAGTCGTGTTCAGATATTTTTGATAAAATTTTTGCTCACAAGCTTATGAACTCGACTGTACATTGTTGAAGGCACAATTTTATTGAAAAATATCGTTTAAATTCTTCACACCAAACGAAACCTAAATTTCTTATCTAATTAAATGTAACAGGTAATTTTATTTATAAGATAATAGCAAAGATTAATCTTATGCAATAAGAGTAACAATAAATAGGTGTAAAAATTGCGTTTGATTTTCATTTGACCCTTTTAGAGTTCCGTACCCAAAGGGTGCCAACCCTATTACTGAGACTCCGCTGTCTGTCTGTATGTCTGTCTGTCTGTCCGTCCGTGTGTCACAGGGCTCTATCTCTTGAGCCGTAATAGTTAGACACTTGAATTTTTCACAAATTATGTGTTACTGTGGCCGCTATAACAACAAATACAAAAACTAAAATAAAGTTACAAATTAAAGGGGGTCGTCATACAAGAAAAGTGTTTTTTTTTTCAGAGTTTTTTGGTTGCTAGGCGTTATTACCGAGTCGCCTAGCAACGGCTAGCTATGTCGTTTGAATATTCACTTATAAGTTTGCGATTTTAATGTTGTTTTATAAAAGTTTCGATAATATACGTATACGAGTAATATAGTGACTGTCTGATTGTGTGATTCATTCGTTTTTGTGCAAAATTAATAAACCAATTTATGAACTACTAGCTTTTACCCGCGGCTTCGCACGCGTAAACTATTCGGTCTGGTAGTTGCAATTGAAATTTTCGGGATTTTACAAAATTCCCCTGGAAATTTCCAAAATTTATATCGTGGTCTTCATTGAGGTTGTGTTGTGAATAACTGTACAAAATTCAAGACTCTAAACCCAGTGCTAAAATTTCAAAAAATTTCCCTACCCAAATTCAAATTCAAATCATGTATTCAGTAAATAGGCCGCAATGGGCACTTTTGCACGTCATTTTTTAAAATACCATCGCTTTCGGAAAGACCATCATTGCCAAGAAGAATGCGCCGCAAGAAGCTTGGCTGAAAGTCATTTTTTCAAAATAAAATAATCCTACTAATATTATAAATGTGAAAGTTTGTGAGTGAGTATGTGAGTGAGTGAGTATGTTTGTTACTTCTTCACGCTGAAACGGCTGGACGGATTTGGATGAAATTTTGCGAAAAGTTAGTTTATAACCTGGATTAAAACATAGGATACTTTTTATCCCGGTAATCCCACGGGATAGGGATACAATCTCGAAATAACAACCTCTGGGCTTAGAGTCATGAAATTTGGTATGTAGGTAGTTGGACGTTTGGAATAACAGATAGGTGAGTTTTTGACCCGATATTCCCATTGGATACCTAGGGATAAAATCTTGAAATAACAACCGCAGGGCTTAAAGCCATGAAATTTAGTATGTAGGTAGCTGGCCCTCTGGAATAACACATAGGCTACTTTTTATCCCGATATTCCCACGGGATAGGGATAAAATCTTGAAATAGTAGCCGCTGGGCTTAGAGACATGAAATTTGGTATGTAGGTAGCTGGACCTCTGGAATAACACATAATCTATTTTTTACCCCGATATTCCCACGGAATAGGGATAAAATCTTGAAATATTTACCGCTGAGCTTAGCGTCATGAAATTTGGTATGTAGGAAGTTGGATGTCTAGAAAAACACATAGACGACTTTTTGACCGGATATTACCACGGGATACCTAGGAATAAAATGTCAAAATAACAACCGCTAGGCTTAGAGGCATGAAATTTGGATGTTCATTATTATTTCGTATTTTTTTCTTTAATTGTATACTATACTTTTTAAATTTTTTATTTGTAATAATTTTATTTTGAAAAAATGACTTTCTGCCAAGTTTCTTGCGGCGCATTCTTCTTGGCAATGATGGTCTTTCCGAAAGCGCTGGTAGTATAAAAAATGACGTGTAAAAGTGCCCATTGCGGCCTATTTACTGAATAAATGATTTGAGTTTGAATTTTGCATTTGAATTTGGATAGGGAACATTTTTGAAACTTCAGCACTGGGTTTAGAGTAATATTAGTAGGATAAACCTCAATGAAGCCAACTTTGATAAAGCGCTCGCAAAATCCACACCGTACAGTCAAGGGCAAAGATATCGACACGGCCAAAGTTACAAAAATATGTATACACGACTTTATGCACTTAACATTAAGGCCGTGTATACATATTCAAAAAGTCATATCGCTAGTTGATATTTATTGCTTTTAGGGTCGAATACGGCTAACCTTTACCTGATGTAAATTTATAAAATAATTTATCTCTCCTAACCATTTCATGTGAAATCGATTGCCAATACTCACAAACTCATAACTCTACGAGTACAAGACTCAAGTTCTAACTCATTCAACTCTGATACTTAGTCAAAAATGCTTGGCTGTCTTGTGACCGGTCTTGTGACTAATTTTAAATACTTACTTCATAAATTGTGCTATAAGCAGGCAAAGTTACATTTTCGTTCACGACGTACAGTCAGGAGTTGGCTCTTCATGATATCTGATAACTTTTTAACATAGAAAGCATTATAAATTATAAGAGCTTGTAACTGTCGACAACCGATGAAAAAAAAACGGTTTTATTGCGTTTTTTTCTGTTTTTTGTTTTTTATTTTCAAGTTCTAATAGAAAGCTTTCTATTACTTCGGGAAGTACTTTGTTTTTTTTTTTAGTAGTCTTAACTATTTGCAGTCTATCTTTGGCACGCTGTTCTCGGAGCGGTTTCCCGTAACTACTCGTATTTTCCAACCCTTCTTATCAGCTTCGGCCTGAATAATACTAGAGCGCCCAAAATCTTAGGATAACATGTGTAGCTAGCAGAATTATGAATTAAGAACGCTAAGTTTTATTTATCTATCTCTCATATATTATATTTTACCAGTGGAGTACTTTCCGAAGTCTTAGAAAGCTGAAATTTTAGAGAGACTTAATAGTTGATAGCTTATTAATTTATATTTCAACCGTCTGATCGTAGGCTGCAGGTTATCGGGTATCCTAAAGTAGGTATGTGAGTACAGGTTGTAACTCTACTCGATAATCCGATGCAGGTAGAAGGTTTCACTCTCCAATGCAGACCCGACCTACTAGTTGTACAGTACAGACTTAACTACATCGGGATGTATGACAAATTATAATACTAACAGAACAGGTCTCTGTTAAACAACTCTGACGTTTGTTGACTCTCAATAAATTCTCATATTTTCTCAGGACGTTCATTCAGTTAGTACCTACCTACATGTATTGGATTGGCGGAACTTACGAAATGCTACAAACTTGCTTTTGAGCGACTTTATAGCAGCAAAGGCAGGGTGCTGCATACTACCGTTTATTATTTACGGACATTTTGGATACATAGCCGCTAATACTAGTAACAGAACATTCCCTTGGCAAATGCCAAATTAGTTTATGTGGATGGTTGTGTTTCAAATACTTACTGCAAGTAAATATTTACAATTTTCTCTCACACACAGTCATCCGATTGATTAAAATTTGGTACCAATGATGACCGTTGGACAGTAATGCAAGCACAGCAACAAACATATTGTCACTGAAGAGCAAAAAAAACGAAAAAGTGCAAGTTGGACTCGTGCACCCAGGATTCCGTATAATATAGTACGCTCTAAACGGCCGTATACGTGGCTTTTATAAAATATAATCTTAAAATATTTTTGATTTGGCTTTAACAAGATGCTTTTACTGTGAACATTTGAAGACTAGCTCCAAGTTTGGCTGTAAAACCTGACAGATGGGCAGACGGACGGACGGAAACGTGAGTAACAGCAAAAGGGCTCTGTTTGAATCCTTCGGGTGCGGAACCTTTAATAATAATATAACGTTCTTTAAAAGTAACTTTAATTAAAATTTCAATTCCTAGCCTGTGGCAAATTTTCCAGTGCCTCCATTCGACACCCTTATAGTTGTTGCTACCTATAGCATTACAATCTTACACATTAGGTACTTACGTAATCGAGGATTGAGGCAGGCTAACCGAAAAACGCTTAGCTTTAGATTAAAAATGCCTCAAAGGTGTGATAAATTTCCGATTGAGAGTCCCGACCGACCTTAGTCCAGACATTTACGTTCACAGCAACTACGAGTAGGTAAGTATGAAAGTTAATAAACAGCAACCTAATGTCATGCCAGGAGCTTAAAATAGCAACCATATCTACTTAAATACTTAAGATTTTGAACTCATGCTATCTCGCGAAACTTAAAGAGACGATTATCATTAAATTGATCACCTTATTATAGTAGATTGTTCAACAAGGGACAAACAAAGCCATAATGACATGAGATGTTTAGCCACCCGAGCAGAGCGAGGTTGGCTATAGGTCGAGTGTCATTAAGGTTGTTTTGTTTAGTCTCGCGTTAAGCACTACTTTTCATTTTGAATGCGAGAAAAAAACGCCGTTCTGTACAAAATTACAATATTACTTTTTAAAAACGTACGCTCAACACGACTAATGGACATTAATGGAATCATCAGTGTTATCGATGTGGTCAAATATGTCTAAACACGCACTCATGCGTCAAATGTTTACATAAGAGAACCTAGCTACCTGTCTTCTAATGTGCTTCTAATCCATTTCGCGCAAGTAAACTAATTTTGCAAAGGCAATACTTTATTATTTCCATTCTAAAAACAAATACAGAGATTAGTACGGTTGTATTAAAATAATAAATTAAAATATAAATACTGTACCTCATCTGTAAACGCTTTCAAGTAGGTAGCTTTCCATATGTACCTAATGTTATCCCCGATCGTGAAATTCAGCTCGTGATGCTATCTTGATAATATTTATGTCAAAATTAAAAAAAACTCATGATATCAATCTTGAAAATTTTACTTCCCAAATTTGTATTTCTTTTTAACCTACTTCAAAAAAGGAGGAGGTTATCAATTCGGTTGTATTTTTTTTGTTTGTTACCTCAGAACTTATTTATGAACAGATTTGATTTTTTTTTGCGGTCGTTAATAAACAAATGATTCGCAAATTATGTTATAATACTGTTTTAAGAATATAGTGTATCAGGAAATTTAACCGTAAGTATATATACGTATATTGATTGCTGTAGGTAAGTAGTATATGGGCTAAGCACGCTTCACGAAATGTTGAGGTTCCGGATTCGATCCTCGGCTATGCTATAGCTTACATTTTCTGGCTTTCTCTGTTTGTTCTAATTACAGTATAATAAATAAATGGAATTTTGAAAAATTAAGGGATTTTGATTGTGATTGATGTACGGTCTAACTAAGGAATCATCGTATCAATTTATTGTTTCTTTTATAGGTACTGTGATCGTCGTTGCGATTGCATATTAAATATCGTCTCTGAATGCGGTAGATAATGTTTTATGTACATATTATACATCTCCCGCAGTTAACGATCGCCCTGACATGTATCTACATATAAAACAAATGTTTTATTTCAAGTTGTGAAAGCACCTTGTACCCATTACAATATAGTCTTAAACTAAGTTTGCGAATGAATTCTGACGTTTCACACCGCGATATTAGCACGTATCTGCACCGATAAGTGCTAGGTGTCTATCATTAATTTTGAACATTAACATATCGGCGTCTTTAATCACACTTGTTAACATGTAGCCTTACAAATACCATTCTAGGTTGATAGATATGCTGTTCAAATACACATACTGTAAGTAATGATAACAGGTAGGTAAGGCATTTAACTAAAATTTATGATGATTGACGGCGAGAGAAAGTTCGAGTACTCACAATGTTCACATGGCTGTTTATTACAGCTTGAAGTAAGTAACATGATGGGTTTTCATACATGCAAGTGTTAGGCGTTTTTATGCCACGCGAGATCGTCATCAGTCTTGGCCAGAAAAGTTTAGGGTCGGCGTGGTAATGATAAATATATTATATATATTGTCAAACTTGTAAATTTTGGATTTAAAATTGCACAAGCCCAATTATTTGACATGCTGTTATTAACTTATTGAATATAATTATGATCATGAAGTATCATGGTGTCAAGCATCCCTCCCCGTCCAGTACGGGGATTAGGGTTTGCGTAAAATTACCAGTGTTGCCCTTCCAGCATTTTTGTCATCCGTTTATAGCTCATACAATCTTTTAGGTAAAGTCCCCTTCCAAACTACAAGATTGCGGGCTTGGACTGCGCCCTAAATGCTTGGTTGTCTGCCTGCCCTGGGCAAAACGTTCCTGTCAATCCAAAATCCCAAAAGTGCTGGGATGAGTGATTTCGAAATTATCTTACTCTATCTTACTTAACGGCAGCTCTGGAGCGGAACGCGCACATCTGACTGCTGTCGGATGCAAGGAGTCCGATCACTGGTTGAACGCCCCTATTCCTGTTCAAGTACCGGCACCTTCCTAGACTGTACCACGCTCCGTTTGGCAGTCAGCCTGCGCCTAGGGGTAGGGACCCGCGCAAAAATACCCCTGTGGCAGTGGCGTTGACCGGCTGAAGCAACACGGACTATCATGCGCAAAAAGTGCCGGCCGCTTTTCGCAACACGCGGCCCTAAACAACATCATCCCAGACTCTTGCTAGCGCGAACGTGCCGGCCGGTGCTCGAACCAATCGGCATCGCCCGGGACGATGGCAAGAGACCAGACGGAATGTCCCTAATACAGTGGAAAATGGATCGGGTGCTGGTGTGGGACGCAACCTCCGTGGTCACTCTAGCCCCGTCTCATCTTCACGGTACAATACACAGGGCCGGCGCAGCGGCCGAGGCGGCCGAAGTTGTCAAGAAGCGCAAATACAGTGGTCTTGACGCCGGATACAACTTCGTTGTCTTCGGCGTCAAGACGCTCGGTCCGCGGGACCCTGGTGCAAAGGAACTCTTCAGTCAACTGGCAAAGAGACTGGTCGACGCCACTGGGAACAAGTGGGCTGGCAGCTTCCTCGCACAGCGTCTGGCATCGCGATACAGCGAGGAAATGCTGCCAGCATTCTTGGGACCATGCCACAGGGGCCTTTCTTAATTTATATTAGTTCTTAATTATTATTATTAAGTTTTTATTGTGTAAATTTACTTAAGTATTAAATTTATTATATGTTTCGTATTGTGAATAAAAACATAAAATATTTTTGTTCTCGAATTAGAATTACTGGTGTTACAATAATATAATTGAATGTTATCATTATGACTAATATTATTTTCTTTTCATCTTAGATCTACTGTACGCTGCTTTTATTATATTAATCTCCAGATACCTATTCCTTGTTCTGAGCAGATGTCATATTTTTGTAATTTAAAACGTACGTAATGCTTCCGTCTTAATACATCAAGTAAGTTTTCTTGTCGGTAAAAGTATATTTACTTATTTGTACTTAATACATGTGCACTTCGTTCAATCATAGTCTAGCTAGACCATTGCTAAAAAGTTATAAAAAAGCTGGCCAAGTAAATCCGATTTAAACTCACACACCAGGGTTCCGTATCAAAAAATATGCCAATTAGCAAAAAACCACCTGGTATTTAAACGCAACAATTTATCGTTAAAATTACCTCGACATTTCGGCTGCATTGCTGAGGACGTAGGCACAAATAGAATCAACTGGATCCCGGATGTAATAATAACTAAAGCTATGGTTTATAAGTTTAAAACAATATTAGCAAAAATAGTTTCTTTTAAATAATTATTTTTTTATGGTAAACAAAGAAATTTTTCCACTTAGAAAAGTATTGTGAAAAGACACCTTGTGTTCATTATTAGAAATGAAAGCAATGATTTTCTTTAAGTCCTATGCTTGTGTTGTGGGTCCTAATTACTTGACAAATTTGACGATTCTTTGGGAACGGGAACTAGGGACGTGATGGGTTTTAATACCCATGTATTTTTGTGTGAAAACATACTTTCAAAGGATGTATTTTTTGGTCATTTAGATGTAGAAAATTGTTGAATATTTTTCATTCATTTTAAGTTTTCCAATAGAAGTACGGAACACTAGAAGCAAAATTAATATTACTACCCATTTGTCGCAAAGAATTCTTAAAGTTTATTTTGTATGCTTAAACTGTAAACAATAAGTATAAATCAGGTTCGTAAATCCATCGGAACTGTTAGCGGTATCGATAAGATCACCCTCCCCACAATAGAGCTAATTACCACCTATGGCCGTAGCCGGAACTGAAGACAATGCTTTGCGAACGACCCGCGATGTTTACAGCCGTTTGCTACTCGACTATACTTTATACGAGTACATATACGTATTCTTAACCCGTCATTTTTTTTAGCTCGATTAATGTAAATGCGACGCTAAAAATCAAGATCGGTTATTGACCACGGGCGTGGCAGTGACGTTCGCGATGTGTCTGTTGGCTAGGCAAGTAGGCACCCAACGGCAAAGTACCTATAGTTTTTACTTCATCATACAGATTTTTCCGTGTTGGATTTTCTGTGCAATGCTACCATAGGTCAGATTTCGCTTATTATCTATTCTGTGATATCGCGTAAGTTGTTCGTAGCGAGTAAGTTATTAAATTTTTGTTCATTAAATTACAGTATAATTTAAGTACCCATATAATGGATGTCGTCCACATTTGAAACATATTTTTCCACTACCAGACACAACGCATTAAGATGCATTTGCCAAGTAACTGTTGTTACAAGTTTCCATAGTACTTATAGTAGGTACGTCATTATTAAAAATCTGAGTGTGTTTCTTTTCCTCTTTATCTAGAGTCCAATTTGCGTATACTCATGACAATTTATGGACGTTGTAAACAATGGAAATTTCAATACGCAACAGGAAGCGCGGGCGGAAAAACTCATTTTCACTTCTCATGCTCTAAAAGTAGGTCAGTATAGCTTTACGTGGCGGGAGTAAAGTGAGTACTTTAGTACCTACCTAGGGAGTAAAGTAATATTTTTTTTAATTTACTTCGAGTTACTTAGGTAAACTCAAACAGCACTTGCTTAGTTTTTGCCATAAAATAAGATTGTGTGTGGACCATTTTCATGACGGAAATGTTACGTTCTTAGTATACGTGGTCTAAGTTCTATGCTTTTTCCGCATCGAAGGTGGCGCCATTCTATTTATTCCAGTTTGTGTGTGGACCATTTCGCCGATGCAATTTTGTTATATCTGTGTCTGGTTGGAAAAAATACATAAGTACCTACCGCGAAAACTTTGAAATTGTCGTGGAGCGTGAATCATAAACGATTAAAATAAATTGATTATTCTCGCAATGTCGTCAAGTGATAGTGAAAATTATGATGTACAGCAAAGAACAAAAGACATAATTGATAAGCTTTTGTCGCCGAAATCTAGAAAGATTTATTTAAAAACCTATGAAAGTTTTATGGACTGGAGGAATAAGAAACGCATTAATTCTTTCACAGAAATGAATATTTTTTTTCTCGCAATCGAAGTGAAAAATAGAATTTGCACCTCGAACCTAAAAGTCACCTCCGGTATATATTGGTATATTATTATATTGGTTTATTTTAGTCCCTCGATAAAAAATATACTATTTCACCATGCGTATCATACTGAGCAATAAAAAGCTATAAAGTTTTCTTTTTTTGCTTGCCTCTGTACCTAAATATACCTGTTTGAAAACTGTATTCTTGCAGTAGAGTTCAGCTGCCAGTAACTGCTGCGGGTGATTTGCTTTGTGGTGTGCACGAGCGTGGTGTAGATACAATGACTAGGAGCCCAAACCAAAACAGTTCGTCTAGTCATACATTTTGAAGCCTACTATCTAAATATCAATTTGTTGTTTTACAGAAGTCCATTAGCTATAAACAATTTATATTGTATACAGATGGTATACTCAAAACGAAGTTAAGTAATTGGACACTAATAAAATAACTTTACGAATGCTCACGCAAAGCAGTTCGTCTAGTTCTTATTTGATGTAAAATAGTTCGTCTACGGCTAGCGTTTACTATTTGTCAAGTTTATATAGCAAAATAAATATGGTTCAAATTAAAAATCTATATTATTTAACAGTAAAGATGTAACAGGGTATAAAAAGACATGTTCCAAGTAAGTATTCGTTAGTTTCATTAATTATTTTGATCAATATGGGTCGTGGAAAACCCATTGCTGAAGAAATGCGAAAATTTAAAATTTCTAGTAGTAATAGTGGAAAATTTATCCAAAGACGTACACCTGAATAGGTCTACTATCCAGTCAATCACCCAGAATTATGGAAAGAACGGCACAGCTTCTTTATTAAAGAGACCGGGTCGCCCTCTTATTAAGAGTGCAGGTAAAAATAAGGTCTTGTTGAAGAAAATTATCAAGAAAAACCGTCGTGCCCAGGCAGCAAAACTTATACTTAGTGAAGTGGCGTGATATGATTAAGAAAGATGTATCGGTCGATACCTGCAAAAGAGTTCTGAATAGAACGGATTATGATTTTTTCATCACACTCGCTCGTCAATGATGTTATTCCGTGCCTGTATACTGAAGGACAATGGCCTCAATTGTTCCCGCGGGAACTATGGATTTACGTATAGTTTTTCTCCCCAAGGGAGTTATAACTTTAGTTTTAAAAATTTAGTCGGTATGTCATTTCGGACTAAAGAGGTTGCAAGTCAGCCAACGTTTTATTTATATCTTTAAAACTTAGCTATAACCCAATTTTACCTAAAAATTTGCCACGCTTCATGAAACTTCGATATTTTTATATTTTACATTTATATCAAATTGTTTTGCAATAATTTTAGTACTTAAAAATTTTTCAGCACATTGGAACAATCTGGCCGTAAGACCATATTTTGAATTCTAAACTAAACACATAATCTATGGTCTATGGTAGACGACTCGAAAAAAGTGACAATCAGGGGCCTACTACAAAATTTGAAAATCGAAGTTCATATCGTTTTCCTGACGCTAATATTATTTAATTAATTAGGGACGATACGATACGAACTTCGATTTTCGAATTTTGTAGTAGCCACCTGTATTGGCGGGTAGCCATTATTTTATTCAGTTGTTTTCTTAGCGCCTTTTTTTCCGATTCCGATTCCGAGCTGTGAAGTGTTTGGACACAATATAATTTAATTTTTTGCATTTTTTGTCCTCGCAATGTGATGAAAATCATTGTGTGTATCACGGGCACTAAGGGAATTACAAACTCGAGTCACTAAAAGCCTCTCGTTAGTAATCCCCTTCTTACGCCCCTTAATGCACAATATACTATTACACAGATAAAGAAAAACCATTACCTACTCACAGCACTACATAAAAAAATATATTGAAATTCACTCTCGAAAATTTAAACTGAACTGCTGATCAGTGGCGGCAAATAATATGGTGTGGCGAATCTAAATTTGATATAATTATCGGTCATGAATGGAAAAATCATTCGAGTTAAAAGACGAATTATTTCATACAGCTTGAATTGAGACAAAGGTGAAGTTTCCTGGCTCGGTAATGATTTGGGATTGCATGTCAGCACAAGGTGTGGGTCGCCTGCATTTTGTAGGAGGGACTGTTAATGAGATAAAATACCAAAACATTTTTTAAACGAGTCTACTGCCATCCATTTCGAATTTGAAACATCAAAATGCCTTCACTTTTCAACAAGATGGTGCTTCCTGTCTCACAGCAAAGGCGACGATGGCCTGGCTTAGCTCTAAAAAAAACCCTACGATGGAGTAGCGACGGCCATTCGACGGAACAGTTCAGACTTGTCTCCCTATTGAAACCCTGTGGCGGAAAATGAAGAAAAAGTGACGCAAGATTCTATCAAGATCAAAAGCAGATGTAAAAGAGGAAATTTTGCTAGTTTGGGTTTCAACAACTCCAGAAGAATGTGAAAAATTGGTAGCTACTATTCCGCTGAGAATTTAAGTCAGTTTTAGTAGTAAAGAAGATTCAACTAAGTGGTAGACAAACTTTTTTGCGGGACTTACTACAGTAGCCGAACTTTTATGCGTGGACATCGGTGGAAGAATTATTTTTGTAATAATAAAATAAGTTTTTTTATTATTTAATACTGTATTGAAAATAAAGATAGTGAAGTAATAATATACCTAGTATTTTTTATTACACTCTTAAACTAGTATTACTAATCTATATTTCAATTTTAAACAAACGTTACTTTCAGTTTTACTAGTAGACGAACTCTTTTGCATTGGGGCTCGTAATAAAGTAACTAGAGTCGGAATACTTAAATGGGGAATGTCTGAAAAATTTAGAAACGCTTGTAACTTTTTATATCAATATGAATAACCTTTCTAATTAACAGAAAAAAATATCAGATTTTTAAGTAGCATCAATTCATAAAAAAACCGGCCAAGAGCGTGTCGGACACGCAGAAAATAGGGTTCCGTAGCCATTACCAAAAAATTAAGTAATATGTTTTTAAGGATTAATAATTGACAACTTTTTAAAACGTGCCAAGTCCTACCCATTTTCAATCCACAAAAGAATAACAGGATTACGTATTTTATACGGAATCTTCCAAGTTTAGGTATATGTTATTTCTTAGGCTGCTATTTAAGAGTAAAACTATACTTAGCCGTTATAGTTTTCCTTGAAAGTTTAATTTACTTACTACCATCCTGATTTTTTTCAAATTTTTCCACCCACCGGTTTATATTGGGGGCGCGCTCGATTTTAATGAAAATTTGCACTTTAAAGTGGAATATTTCGCAAATAAAATCAATGAATCGAATTTTTCCCTGGTCATTTTTCGAGAGCATGAGTTTTTTTTCTACTATTCATGTAATAGTTGAAAGAAAAGCACATTATGCACCTCGCATTAAGTAATTTATATTGCCCTCGTGCTTTTTAAGGCCCTCGCTAACGCTGGGGCTCCAAATCGGCTCTCGGTGCAATAACAAATAACTTTCTGCTTGGTGCAACAATCTAGTATTGTTTTAGTTCCATTTTGTCGGCATACTTTACATGCAAAATTACAGCTTTCTAGCATTGATAGTGAGCAAAGCCGCGGACGGACGGACAGACAGACAGACAAGGCGACACTATAAGGGTTCCGTTTTTACCATTTTGACTTCGGAACCCTCAAAATGAAAGAGTTTTATTTACCACAAAATTACGACAGACAGATTCTTTTTTAATGTTTTTACTCGACTACGGCAAAGCCAAAGGAAGAGTAATGATTTTAGCAGTCTATTTTATTCTGAACTATGGAACCACCCGTAACCGACTGGACTGTCGTAATTTTGCGGTGAAGAAAACTCTTCCATTCTTTAAAATTAATTGATGCTACTTAAGAATCTGTTATTCCTATCGATAAAAAAAGTTTCAAGTGTTTCTAAAAATTTCATCCATTCCACATTGTTATCACTTTGTAGGAAGAGTAAAATGTAAATCAGTAACCTTTTCAGAATGTGATGGTTTGAAAAATAAAACAAAATCAATATTATAAAAACATTTTATTAGCGAACTAACGTAGGAAAGTATAAAATTATGAAATCTGATACACATCTGTAAATTCTGCAAAAATATGGTAAGTAGGTACATTTATTGTATTTATGAATAGTTCGTGAGATGAGCCGGTTGGAGCCGTCGGCAGCTTAGGGCTTGGAAGACGTCAGTGATCGGACCAGGGTTATACAGCTTTCGTCATCTATTCTGAGCAAATCACTGATTCAAAAGATATACAAATAAGCAAAAATCACAGCTCGGGGTTAATCAAAATACAATACGATTTTGTGTCTCTTGTGTTTTCTTAATGATTAATCTATAAATAAATAATCGAACTACAGTACTTTCCAGGACGGTTTCTGTTTAAGGATGAAGTGGACGAGGAGGTTCCGCGATACTGAGCCGATCGTGAGGAGAGGACGCGCAGCGCGCCTCCGCATAATAAATTATCTTTCCGTAACATTATATTTACAGTGTCGGTGCCATCCTCTGTATGCCGCTTATGTCTACCATTACGTTCATCCACGTCGCCCTTAAAACTACACTTACATCTACGTAAACATAAAAATACTCATGCACGATTTACTTATACAGAAACATCTTATAAATAGTAATGACTTAATTAATTAGTAATAAAATCTAAAAATCAACTCAGGAACAAATGCAATAAAATAAATTGATATCATTAAACCTCCTTTTCGAAATAAGTCTCAAAACGAACATAATTTAATATATTACAAGAATATATTAACAACCATTTATGCACTCGCATAATTTAATAAGGTAGCCATAGCTTCTTAACATATATTGGTAAATCTCTCAATGTTTCTAATCACTTACCTAGTCATCTATAAATTCGCTAACTTTTCAATATACCATCTAATGAGATACGAAGTGGTAGAGTACATTTATGACGTAATTCAGTTTTTCGCTTTTCATCCTTTTTGAGTCATTATAATAATATATATTTACACAAAATGAGTATTGTTAAAGGCTTTTTATCGGGCTTCATAAAACTACATGTATTTTATACAAATTAGAAAAAAAAAACATTTTAAACAAGCATAAATAACTAGGTGTTTTATATATTAAGAAGACAGAGTCTATCGTTAAAACAGGAGCATTTTCAGGCAGTGCTTGTTCGTTTAATAATACTCACAACGTCATCTGTAGGTAGCATATCTGATATTGGCAAGATGAAACTGAGTAAAATATCTGCGTATGTAGTTTGGTTCCTGATGTGTGTTATAAAGAACAGAGTAGATTTCTAAAAACATTTTATACAGGGAGATTTACATACGACTTATAATTCGAATATTTTCCTAAATCTTACCATGTCCTGAATGGTGTTTCATTGCAGTTTTCGAGAAAGATAGTTATGGATCACATTAATAGAACTAGTCGTTTAATAGGTATACAATTTATATAGCACAGGTAAAATAAGACTCAATAAGACAGTTTGGAGGCAAAACATGTACATCAATAAAACTTTGTTTATAACTTTTAACTTGGCACAAGAAATGAGGATCTGCTGAGTCCTACCAAAATGTAGACGTCCTACCCTCTCCCAGGGGGTATGGGTAGGGGCCAACGTTTACCTAAGAAATGCAAATTTTACAAACTAGGCAAGTGAGGTGTTATTTTCGATGTAATTTCTTCCGCTGAATCGAATGAGACTATACCCATACTCATAGGATCAATATTTTGCGAGATATGAAGGGTTTTTGTTGAAAACATAGAACCATAGTAAAAGTGAACAAAGTAGGCCCACTACGAACAAAAGTACATCGCGCGGCTTAAATGGCACCCGCCGCACGCACACACTGATAATTTAAGTAGGATTAAGTTATCTTTAGTCAAGGCTGCGCTGTCGCCGATGCCGTACGTTGCTCGTCTCGCGCTCTCTTCGCGATCACATTTTACGTTCGCGTATGCCAGAGGAGCAGGGAGTTTATAAAAATGCAAAATTTACGGACTAGGCGTGTTAGGTGTGATTTTCTATGTAATTTTTTGCGCTGAATCTAATGAGACCATATCCATAACATGATTAATATTTTGCAAGATATTTAGGGTTTTTGTTGAAAAAAAAAAATCGGTCAAGTGCGAGTCGGACTCGTACATGAAGGGCTCCGTATCTCCTAGAATGTTTTAAAAACGAATAAATTTTTGTTAAACATTCTTATACAAGCTTCTTTTGCTGACTACTAAATTTGAGTTGAGTTTCCACCCGAACAAACATAGTTAAATTCCCACCCCCCTGGCCATAACCCCTGGAAGTGAGGTGTCATTTTCTATGTAGGTATTTTTGTGCGCTGAATCGAATGAGACCATACCCATACTCGTAGGATCAATATTTTGCAAGATATGAAGGGTGTTTGTTGAAAACATAGAAAACAAAATATTTTTATTTTAACTCGACCAATTTTGGGTTTAAGCAACAATATAGGCTTCTTAGGATCACTGAAATTACCATCACATCCACATCTTGAGAAAATATTGTTGGTAAGTGATTTTTAAACTGTTCTATGTTTTCAAAAAAACCCTTCATATCTCGCAAAATATTGATCCTATGAGTATGGGTATAGTCTCATTCGATTCAGCGCAAGAAATTACATCGAAAATGATACCTCACTTGCCTAATTTGTAAAATTTGCATTTCTTAAACGTTGGCCACTGCCCATACCCCCTGGAAGAGGGTAGGACGTCTAAATTTTGGTAGGACTCGGCAGATCCTCATTTCTAGTGCCAAGATAAAAGTTATAAACAAATTTTGTTGATGTACATATTTTTCCGCCAAAATATGCCATTTTTCCTGTGCTAATAGAGAAGACTCGCTATTCCTGCTATGGCCAACAAAAAATCAATATGCTTTTACAAAGAAACCGCTGAGTAATCTATTAATGAACACAAAATCTCGTTTGCGGTTGCTTACATATAAACTATTTTTGAACCATGTTTGTTAAAGTTACTCGGTGGTTTTAGAAAGCTCTATTAGATCTTAATTTGTATAACAGCGAAAGTTCAATTCTGAGAAGTTTTAAAGTCGAATTAGGTAATAAAAAATAACCTTAGTACTTACTATAAAGTTTCATGTAGGTTACATAATAAAAACCCTCACAATTCGTATTTACTTAGTATAGAATGATGGTAAATAATTACGATTCACTATTACTAGCACAAACAAGGCGTGTGGCACCAGCCAAAGAGCGGACAAAGAAAGGAAGGGCAATTTATTAGACGAGAAAGGGGGTACAAATTTAAAGACCACGATTGAAACACCGCTTGCACTTCAAATTTATAGCAATCTGGGGGTAATCAGGCCTCTCCCAGTAAGAGGAGAAAGATGTAATTGGGAATGAGAAACCCGCTCTCCGCGGTGTTTGATAGCGACGCTCAAATAGATAATCGTCCCGTCGCATCGAGCAGCCCGTTACTGCTTCCTAACATATGTAATAAATAACATCGCTTATTATCTTGCTTTTTGTACGAAACAATGTGAAACAGAAAATGATAACGGTTTTGTTGTCGTATAAACCTACCTATCGCAGGCGTTGTACGAGTAGTCTTAGCACTGGCTACTCGTAAACCGTTTTAGGTATATAATTTTTCTTAATTTTAATAAAGTGCAATACTGGTTTACAATAACATGAAACCACGAAGAATATTGTTGCAATTTATTTTCATCAAATAATATACTTACGAGTAATGCTTAAAAAGAGTTACATTTCGTCGAGGTATGTATTACAAATTGTTCCGTTACGGTACTTCAAAAATAACACCGCCCACCGAACTGAAAAAATGGCGATGAGATGTAGATTCGATAGCCGAACAGTGAAAGATGGTACTGAGTGCTCGATCTTATGCTCTGTTTTTTTTTTAGAAAGTTTAGCCGGTCGCACGTCGAGAGAAATTACGGCGCGCCGGCGAACAGTAATCCCAGCGCTGCTGTTCGCAGCTGCCACTTATCTGATAGTTCACTTTGTTTACCGAAATTGTTAATTGGGGTAAAAAGAAAACAACCCAATGGAAAGTGCTGCTTCTAAATATAGTACGTAACTCTAAAATAAGGAACCAAACCTCACACGAGATATTGTTAACACACCTACGTATGACTTCACCGTAAATTAATATGTAGCTATGACTAATAAATACGAAATGTACTTAGTTTTTATGATAATCTCAAACAATTATGCTTAATAGTACCTGTTCTTAGCTAAAGCTAGAAATGTGTTCGGTAACGGACGGAAATACATACAAATTAACAAAAAATGAAGGCTGCGGACTTCCTCGCATATCTTCGATATTTCAGAACCTGCCATAGGTACTTTGCGATAATTACTATTTTACGTTAGCACCTTACCAAATTCATCTGTGATGTTTCAGCCTTTAGGTATTTGCTTAAAAAATACTATTGTTATCACTGTGACAATGTTCTATTGACTATGAACGAGTAGGGCGGGTGCGCGGTCGCGGTTACCGCTGCTTGGGCGGCTTGGCCTGGCCGTTGGCGGCGGCCGCCTTCTGCGCCACGTGCGTCTGGTAATGCTTGGCAAGGTGCGCCTTCTGCCGGAAGCTCTTACCGCACAGCGAGCAGGAGAAGGGCTTTTCGCCCGTGTGCGTCCGCACGTGCACGTTCACCGAGTACTTGTCCTTGAAGCCCTTGGAGCAGATGGAGCAGTAGTGCAGCGAGCGCTCCTTGCGCACGCCGTTGGAGGTGGAGGTGGCGGGCTGGATGGCCGCGCCCGAGGGCGCCTGCGCCGTGGGCGGCGAGCTCTTGTTGGCGATGCGCTTGTACTTCTTGCCCGCCTTGGAGCTGGAGACGGCGGGCGCGGCGGCCACGATCTGCATGTGCGGCAGCGCCACCTCGCCGCCCGGCAGCATGGTCACCAGCTCGCCGCTCACGTGGTGGATGTTGTACACGCCGCGCGCCGGCTCCAGGGGCTCCACCGTGCAGAATGGCTGAACCGACTCGCCAAGCTCCGTCGCTATTCGCTTTAACTTCTCGTAGTCCTCCGGGTAGTTGGCATCTAGTTGCGACAGGATTATGTCGTCTACGCTTTGCGTCGATGACGGGTTGTCTCCGTTGGTGATGACCGTGGTATTTGGATCTTCTAATAATATAGATATGTTGACGTTTCCGGTCGGTGTATGGATCAACAGCTCGGCGTCCCCCTCTTTACTATCGTGGTACATGGATGGAACGTCGGCTTTATTGTTATTATTATTAATTATAACTCTTTTCAACTCTGCTGTTGCGTCCAATTTCGTTAGTGCATTCTTTTGTACCGTACTATATCTAATGAAAGCTTTTCCCTGTAATGCGCTTCTTAGTAGAGACTCGTTCGAGTCGGTGTTTTGATCTGTTAATTTCCAATCATTGTTATTATTGTTAAATTCGACTGTGCTTTCTAATAAAGGAGTACCAATTACAGAACTACATGAGTCATCTCTTTTATCATTAGACTGAAAATCACTATCGTCGTAACTATATGGTTCCACTTTAACTAGGTTGCTTGTGCTTAAATCTGTGTTCTGGCTTTCTGATTCACTTTCTTCATAACTATAGTTTTCAACTTTCGGAAGCACATTCGAGCTGAGCGAGTCTTGATTGAAATCATTAGGGAAGCCGTTCATATTTAATATCGATTCGAGATCTAACGCGGGATTATTTTCTATGTCGGTCGGGCTCGACATGGAGACGTCCTCCTTGCCCCAGTACCGGTTGGCACCGGACTCGTGGATGTCCTGGTTGAGCACCGTGAGCGTGTATATCTGTCCGTCCGTGTTGTTGCTGATCAGCTTGTTGGAGATCGCGGTGTCGGCGCAGGCGTGCGAGTTGATCTCGCTGTCCTGGTTCCAGTAGTATTTGTTGAGATCCTCTAGCATGGCGGTTTCCAAGCGGTCGCGGTCGCGATCAACGTTCCAGATGGAGTCGAAGCTCTGCAGCGCGGTGGAGGTGGTGGGCGCGGCCATGGCGGCGGCGGCGGCGGGCGCGGGCGCCGCGCCGGCCAGCAGGCTGTTGTTGTTCTGCTCCTTGGGCTCCTCCGACAGCAGCGGGTTCGACCGCGAGTCGGGCGATTCCATGAACACGTTCACTGAACGCATCTGTTGCTTATACTGGGCGTCTGTCACCTCGTTAGACGTCACGAAGTCAAAAAAATCTGATTTCGACAATTCTGGGGCAGTGGCCGTCATGTCTACCGCTTCGATTTTCGGAACCGAGAGCGGCGACCGTGTGATCGGGTTCCTCGCTTCGATTGATTCGTCTTTGTACTACAATAAATATAACTACGTTTTAAATATGTGAATTCTAACCAGGTATGACTTGTACTTTATTGGCAGTCGCTAAGTGCGTCGGTAACTGAAAGTGCGGCGTGCGGCGGCTGGCGCGAGCGGGCGCTACTCGAGCTTGCCCAACTTGCTCAGCTCAAAAGGCGGACCAATGGAGTGTGCGAACTTGATCCGTACATTACTTTTTCCCATTATTCACTCCAACGCGTGTCCTGCCAGCAATAACTTAGTTCGCAAGAATCTTAGCGGTGGTGGCGAAGAGCTCGGTAGGGTGTGCCATGTTTCCAATTCTGGTGATCGACGAGCGAGGGCGTGGTAAAATCTGAAAAGAAATAAATTTACTTGTTAACAATCGCTTGCAAACGTATTAATTGTCAATGCTGCTATCTACTTTATATGTATTAAAGTAAACGCCAAGCAATGAAATCTAAGGAATCTAATTGAAATGCTATGCAAATTCAGCGGTACAATAGTTTTATTGCATACAGCGTCGTTAAATTGGAATATCGGTGTATCTGTACATTTAATGAAATGAATAAGCCCGTTCTGTTCGTGCGGCTAGATCCTGCAGCGAACCGGGCCGAGCCAGTCACGCCGCGCCGCTTCAATATTACCGACACCGAATACATGTTTCTACTGAACATTTCTGCCCAAATACTTTCGAGGTAGGTACTTATATAAATGTTTCCGCTTTTGCCTTTCATTCATGTTCCAATCATTCATTTTGGTAAATAAAACGTCCATGGATGTCATTTCAATTTTGTGAATAAAATTAGTGCTGTTTATTTTGCTACTTATAATTTATAACTTAGATATTATTTCTCTTAATTCGCCTATTATTTTTCGTAAACAACTTAATTGAGGCATTTATGCTGTTATTTTGACCGTTAAAAGTGTAACAGTCAGAAATGTAAAGTGAGAAAGGCCTGTCAAACGACTCGGGCGTCGAGTGCCGGGCCGCGGACCGAAACGCCGTATCGTGTGTCGACAGCCGATACGTGACGTGTTTCTATTTGACCAAATATTATTAACACCGCGAATATAGGCCGACACTTGACACTTTTAAGATTGCGATTGATTTCAATACGGTTTTTACATAACACACAAGTTCAAACCTGACTTTGGGCTACTCTGCACACTTGCATAAAACTACCATCCTCTACCTCCGGGGCGACGTTACGAATTGAGATTACACTAGCACTGAGCCGTATGTGCCAAAAATTCTCGGGCGAACGAGTTGTTTTTCCCGTGAGCGTCGGAAATGCAATGATTTAAATGCGAATACGAATCGCGAAATCAAGTGCCAACATTATGTTTTGTGAACAGGTTTTAAATATAAACCATTTTACGGTCGAGGAATTAGTTTCATCATCTATATTATTTATAAGGTACCTAGATACGCTTTTAATTTAGATCAGATCTCCGATATAAAATCTTATTACAGTCTTACTTTATGGTCAAAATGGGAATCGACAGTTTAACTGAATTTTGACAATATGGCGCAGACAAATTATGATTACGGTCTAATGAGTAATTACCCCTTAATACAGCAAATGATAGCTATAAACACTTATGAAACGAATCTTTAATTGCCGGCAACGCGTCAAACAGCGCCATTATAATTTTACATCCGGTCAAAGGTAGTATATATATACTCAATATGCTATTATGGCCCTAATAGAACTCCCCGTCTGCGCATTAAGTACTTACAATTTAGCGACTGGATGTAAATTATTATTAGCAATGGCTGTAAATTCAAATGATACGGTAGTATCTCATGAAAATATTAGATTTATTTGTTATTTACTTACAAGCAGTACCTATCCAATTTCACACGATATACGGAACTTTAAGGATTCCTAGGTCCTGTTCAAGATTACTTTTTTTTTACTCATGTTGAATTGCCTAATAATCCTTAACCCGTCACGCGGCCAAGACTAGGTACATTAGTCCCTAATTTCTTTGTGCGGGAAATGCCCTAGAGACTACCAGTAGTCTACCCGTAGTCTCTAGGACATTTCTCGCAAGAAAAGTTAGGGACTAACGTAGTCTCTAGGACGCGTGACGGGTTAACTGTCAACGACAGTGTGTAAAGGTTCAGTAGGTTTATGTATTCTTGTCATAATAATAAAAAAGTATGATCAACGAAATTTCAATATAAAACTCAAAAATACTTTTAGCCATAGGTACACTCTGTAAAGTATTGAAACTATGACTTAGGAATGCTTGTTTGTAATGCGCTGCGCGCGTTGATGTCTTCCTGCGTTAATGTCTTGCTGCTTTGCGATGCGATGCGAAATGGAAAGTTGATAGGTATCATCATCTTAAAACTTTTTATCAAATCTCATCAGAAAAAACTGGCAAAAAATTGGTTCATTGACAAACACTATAAACGATTCGATTAGTTTGTTTACCACGTACCAAATTAGATTCTGTTTGTTCTTGGAGATGAAGGCTAAATGAGTATATTATTGATATTATAAGCTTTACCTTTGACGTACTCGTATTGCCTGTTTGCTATAGTTTTTGTCCAGCCTTGATTTCAAGCACTTGAAAGTCTCCGTTATACAGGCTGATACCGTCAGTGTACGTGTCTTAATCGTTATACAATAAAACGTAATTAGAGTTTTTTTTATCTTATAATTATTATTATTAGCGTCGGCACCTCTAGATTGTTTCTACATTTTTACTGTTTGTACTGGCTGGATTAATATTAAAGGTGCGAACAATAGCCGAGCGCTATTTATTATAGGGTTACCAGACTAGGCTAGGAATTGTGGCCCTCTATTTGTAAAACGGGAAAGAACTATCAATTGAATTAAACAGATCACTGTTAACATTTACGAATTTACTTAATACAATATTCTGTTTGTGAGGAAATTGGGCGCAATTCAGGGACATTTTCAGGAAATATAAATATCTGGTAACCCTAGTCCAGGCACCAGAACAGCAACAAGGCCGCGTCTTAGCGGTTTTTCTAAGAATTCAAGTCGTAATAGCACTAACCTACTAACTTAGCTGATAAATGCCGATTGCAATTTGTATTCTGAAATAGATAATGGTAATAAATTGTGAACGCTCACGATTCAATTCTTAGGTACCTCTGGCATTATAAAGTCGAGGCTGAACTGAATTTAGTTTTTTTTTACCGACTATAGCAAATTTCACTGAATGATAGTCTATTTAGTGAGAGCGTACAGAAATGTGAATAGTTCCTGATAGACATACAGACAAGTCAATCAATCAATTCAAAAAATAATAATAATGATAAAAAAAATCAACCGAATTGATAACCTCCTCCTTTTTTTGAAGTCAGTTAAAAAGTATCTTTTCCTCGTCGTTTTCATCGAGTTATTAAATAAAATTGCTTAATTTCTACAACTAATATATCCCCAATACTTACACCAATAACTATTGACCCTTGCGGTTTGCTTTAGCCCCGAAGGCTTTACTTTAATTGCGGGAATCAGTTAATAAATAAAACCTTGAGGCAGATATTTTAAAAGCATGATTACCAATAATCCAATAAAATACGTAATTCGACCGCGTTTACGACTCGAAATTTCACCATTGCGTTAAGTCGGGTTGTTAAATATTTTTCTGTTTAATGGATGCACCACAAAAGCTTTACGGCCGAAGTCGGCTCGGTATAGGTACTTGGACGGTCGTATCTAGGTTAAACGATTCAAAGCGCAAGTCTTAGTGCGAGCGGACCTCCTATGGGGATGCGCTTGAGTCGTTCATAGGTGACTACTCAGTGGCAGCATATTGTAAAGTAACAACTTCGGTTTGCGCATTAACTACATCAATTAGTGCACAATACATGTGCTTAGTACAGTGGTAAATACGGAACCGAGCATTACTCTCTGATATCGACAAGACTGCCCTATACCCTATGTCAAATTAATGATTTCTATCAAAACTTCTATCTTATAGATCATATATAAGCTCCAGTCAGTTCCAACCGACCCAGGAAACCATATATATAATAGCATCTCAAATTGTTGCCAGAACCATCTTACAACAAGCCCAACATTAGATGTTCATAGCGCTGTTACGTAGTCGATATAAAGAAAGTTTTGTTTTATTACGCCATTTAAAAACTAGACATTTGAAAACATAATTGATTAAAATAGAGCTCGAGTTTTAACTCGAACTAAGTATTTTTAGTTACTAAGTTAGTTTGTGTTTGTTTAAGTTAGTTTAGCCTGCCTTGAACCGATAGAATAATTTAATTGTCATAAACATGGAGCTAAACTTACGCTTTATGAATATAATATTGCAACTAGACACTAGAAGTTATTTACTACGAGTACAGTTGTAACAGAGTTAATAGCAGCCGTATTGGTGTTAATAGATATTAAACGCGTCAGATTTTTAATATTTCGTAGTACGTATATGTATATTCTGTTAATATTTGGACGGCATAGGTGTCTCTTATTTGCAACAGATACCAATAAGACAGATTTGATATCTCCGTTTAGTACCTAAATATTTAGGTTATGATCAGTGTTACGTATCTTTCCATATTTTTAAATCACTAATGATCACTGATTATGATGAACATTATAAAATTTTACAGTTTTTTGGATTTGTGGTCATAAAATTTCTCAAAATAGTGTCACAGTAAATTGTATAAGGAAATTTGAGAATCGGTGTTGCGCTCTAAGAATTCCGTACAATTTTAAAATCAAGGTAAAATATGTTTTGGACTTTTTTCAGGCCGGTGGGACCTAGCTTTCTGCCAATCAGAAATCTACGTGTACCTATGTCAACGGTGCGGTAAGTACCCTATAGGTTTTAATTCTGGTATGAAAATATAGTGTCAAAAGATAATTTTAATGTTTAACCTTAGGAAAACATTTTTTGAAGGTTGCAAGAAATAAATGATTAGCTTGAAATAATTCATATTAATTTGAATATGTATTGATCCTGTTTCCCAAGAACGCGTGGCGGTTCCAAGTCATCGGATTAAAATTTCCATTTAAAATTGGTGACGATATAGTTCGTTTATCAAATAGTATTTTAGCGGGTAGCGGCGCCGCATGTGGGTTAACGAGGCTCGGCGCTTGCGCCACGTCGCGGGAACGCAACTGGATCACGCCGCATCAGCGCTCACCGCCGCCGCCGCCGCCACCGCCGCGATCACTATACATTACCCTTGAAATACCTACCTACCCAACTCTGTTCCACAACTGACTCATACGTTTATACACCTACCTAATAAAAATTACCAACACACTCTCATTCTGCATATAAAATATTTCCGAATTCCAAAAGACTTTGTAAGTACATATTCGTACGTGCATATTTTTAAATGACTCCGGTTAAAAAACATGTGCAAAATTATAGTGTGTGATTTCTTGCAAAATAATTTGAATGTTACTGTTATACCTACCTTCTGCAATCCAATATCGGTAAACTGGATAGATAGAGTTCGTTATCTTTAATTAACATGAAATAAACGGCCTCGATATCGCAACAACAATGCTCGGCTTTATCTTTGAGAGCCATCGAACGAAGCCTACAAATTGCCTTGTAGGTATTTATTTACAAACGAAAATAAGTGGACAATTAACGCTAAAGTCTTGATGGTGACGATAGTGTTATGCCCCGACTCTGCCTGCGGGGGCCGGGGCCACAGGACGGGGGGAGGGGGGCGCACGCAGCCGCGCTGGCTGGATTGCGATTCGTGTGGCGATAGCCAACCGACGACAATGCGACGGATTTAATTGGTCGCCTTAAATAGACATGACTGTAGACTTGAGGAACTGCTTCTTGGATACGAAATAGAACATCAAGACGAGACAGGTGCACCTCTGCAAACGAGACGCTAATGTGGCGTATAATGTAGGTAGGTAGTATTCTAAATGATTAGTTCGGTACGCAGCTTATTAGTAACTAGTTCTCGGTAGCGTGCGTCTGCAAATAATTCGGCTCGGCATGCAATAGAAGATGAAATGAAAGTTGTTTGTTGAATAATTTAATTGGAGTTCCACTGCCCAATAAATAGATGAATAGTAAACGCACCTACATTAATGGAAACGTCGGCGCATACCGGGCCGTCGTCACCTGCGCTGTTGCGCTGCGTCCGCGCCGACCCCTGACATTTCATAGTGGAGACGAGATGACCACTTGCTCGGCCAGCCTTTGATCTCTCTGTTGCAATTTTATGCCAGATTACTATGCACATAAACCGTACTTACATATTTAAGTCGGATAGCAGGCTGTAATAGCGAAATTATAGTTGCGAGTGGCTTGCTTAGCGCACAGGCGCAGAAGATGCCTCGCGCAATGACAAGGCGCATCAACTGTATACACTGACACTGTACAACTGACATATCCCACAGTATCTAAAATCATTACCTGAGTTCGTCAAATCTTCACTCTTAAAATATTGATGGCAAGTACTGGTGTTACGTTGAGATAAGTCAAACAATGTCGGCAGTACCGATTCAATATAAATATGGAAAACTAAAATATACCTACATAGGGATAAATACGAGTAATGGATGGTTTTATTCGTCTTCGTCATGGTTTTATTAAAGCTTTTAATTGTTGCATTATTTTGTGTTGATTAAGTAAACAAAATCATTTTGCTCTAATTTGATAGTCAATATACGTTTAAATATACGAGATTTAAATGTCAATGCAGGTCGGCAACAGCCGGGCTCGCAGTCCTGCAAGGATGCACAATCTAGTCGTGACATTATTGGTGCGGATTACTTAGGTGCGCGCTGTAACTGGAGTGCGTCGAATTCTGATGTGAAATATGGCTTGGAGCCTATCGTGTAGAACGGTGGTCGAGTTCCCACGCGCACGCCGCGACGCGACTAGCGCTGGCTACACGCCGCACACTTCAAACATTACCAACTTTATTACCAATTCATGGATACGTAATTACGTTTGAACGTGATCACACAAATAAAACTTACAAGATCCACTCGGATAGCCAGACGTTGCTAATGATAATATCTTTCTTCTAGTTATATGCCACAATGAAATAATGATGATTGTGTATCCGAGTAACAAAACCACTCGTGAGAGAGTTATATTTATGTTCACGCGATGAGTTTACTATTTACCTACATAGTTATGACAGATGAAAAAGTTCATCTCATTTATGAAAAATATCAATAATTATTAAGTCTTTAATAGTATCGCTAAAAAGCGGAATAAACTCAAACACAAATTAATTCTCTTCGTATCAATTTGCGATCGATATGATCTTCCTAAAGCATGGTGTTTACTTTATTTAACCCAATATAAAAGTACGGACGCTTTACAATTTTTACCTAAAAACAATATTAATTAATTTTTAATGCATAGGCACAAAAAATCGTAAGAAAGCCCGATTCCCGCACAAACATTTAAAAAAATATTATAAATTTATAAGTCGGTATAAAGAAGCGCTCTACGAGTTACCCATTCACTACATCACTACAAGTAAAGCAGTGATTCATGCAGCGTTTGCCAAAATAACACCAGTTCGAAAGTGCAATTCGGTAGATACCTAGTTATTTTTCTCAATTTTGTAAATTGAGTACGTATACATGTACGTACCTACATGTTATTATGAAAACTTTTGCAAGTCGCTGTACTCTACGCGCTGACCAAGAGCGGGGGCAGAGTACAGTTTATTTCAATTCAATGTAAGTTCTTAACAGCCTTCAATAAACATACCTTCAGATGCTTAATTTTATTCGTTTGTATGCTTTTAGAGGTAGATCTAAGTACGCAATATTCAAGATGACTTCAGCAATTCCTTTTATACTCGTATTACCGATTCCATAATTCGTATTTTGTAAATTGTAAAGTGGTAAGTACTTTTAAGGAATTATTTTAGCACATTTTTTAAGAGATTTTATCAGTTAAAATGCAACGAAATGTGTAGATGCATATTAAATTACTGGACAAAATGTAATATTTCATGTTAAGAAAAAGTACTGTATCGCTAAATTGTTTTATCCGATAAGCGTCAATCATGCTACAGTTTCGAAATTACCCAGATTGCCCTACATCGCAGGTGCACTGACAAAAAAGAGAAACTGCAGTATTGCGGCGTACGAAAGAAAATCTTATTCGACTTAAGGGGCGATATTCGAGACGGTGTGCTCCAGTTACAATAAGTCTCCCTTCGATTTGGATCCGGTTTGGCCAGGTCGTGAGCGATTTACCGATCTCAACTCTTTATGGTGTTTTAATTACTGTTATTTATAATTGCAAATATGTACCTACGTATCTATTAATTGTCCAATTTTGAGACTTTAACGTGTCAAAAAGATTGGTAATATTGTTGTAAGTTTTTAACCACCGCAGTATTCGCGCTGGTGAAAATTATTCCTATTGAGTTGAAAGCTCCGGGGTTTACCTTCGTATATTTTCCACCTCTCTACCGCCTTACTGGTCCTACAAGGTCTTACAACCTTCCTCGTCAATACTTTGTATTACTAGTACTATAATGCACATTTATTAACTGCGTCTGCATTTTTGGTTTCCTCTAACTGCCACTTTATGTTTTATAAAAATATCGCTCACAGCATAACTTACTCTAACGTAGTAGGTATGTTAGTAAATATTTCCGACAGAACAATTTGCCAATGCATTTTGTTTCGTGTCGCGGTTGTGAAGCTAATTAAGCTACATATGATGAACTGATATTACATTGTAGTTAATGCCTTAAATAACTTGAGCAGTATTTTCTTTTTGTTTGTTGTGCCATATTGATTTAACATAATGTGATGTTCCAGCAAAATAAATCGTTTCATTTCATTTCATAACCTTTTCTGGGATTCGTACTTTTTAGGTTACCTCCCCTACAAGTTAAGCAAGAATGATTTTTACTTGTCAATCCTATGGTGCGGGTTGGTATGGTGTTGGATAGGTCGTTAAAGATATCGTGGATGTGCAAAAACCATTTTCTGATTCATAGATCCGGTCATACTCGTATCCAGTCCGGTTGCCTTAATCTTTTTTTCCCATTTAAGAAATGTACCTAAGCTAAATAGTTCTTCCTAGATAGATTACGTAGATACAATAAATTTTGGAAAACTACATACCTAATTGAATATTTTGTGCAACTGCAATGCGGACGGAACCTTATACTTAGTGCGAATCGCTCGATTCGCAATTGGCATTGCAGTTCTTAATTTATTTTGGTAGATGCTCGAAACAGGTTAGACAGCGCGATGACGCGAAAACAATCCAGTTGGCTTTTTATTTTCTCTATTTAGTTATAAATTATCATGTTTTGTTGCTCATGTAAAAATTGTTACCTTGCAAACTCGTGATAAGTACTGATAAAACTACAGTGTGTTAAACTGAAAGTAAGTCAATAAACTGATTATTTGTTTTAAATAAATATGGCTCTGTCCATTAGTTGGAGTCAATAAATTTATTAAAGTACCATACTTAACATGAATGAAATATTAAATACCTTATACAATAATAAGCAACAGGAGTGCAAAGGTTACCTAAGGCTATTAAATATTTGACATGCGCAAACAACTCTTTCAATGAGGAGCCCATTTCCATATACAAGCTTCTTGAATGACTGCAAATTTTGCTTAATTGTAGGTAAGGCAAGCAGCAATAATTGAACTTTCAATTATAAAATGTAATTATAATAATATGTACTTATTTAAATAGTTGTTCGATATTTTTCCGCGTCCTGCGGGTTTGGCATTTTCCTGGGATAAAATAGGCCACGGCATAGATTAGGCTTCTATTAATTAGAACGTCCAAGGCTACTTAGTAATCTGAAAATATATATATTTAAAAGCTAAGACACATTGTTCTATTTAAATACCATCACTATACTTTCTCATATGTAACTAAATACATATTAATAGGAACTAAACGTATGCACGGATCATTTCAAATGATTTATGTCGGCTCACATTGATTTTAACATCTTAGTGCTTATGTCAGAGTAATACGTGAACTTATTAAACCTTTCATAAATTCATGTTCTGGGTATTACACCGCTGTTGCCATTCGGGAAGCGGAGATAGCGCGCTGAATGTGCATAAGGAATCAGGTTTATGCATTCATAAATTTATCTATTCGTGAAATATAAGCGAGTAACAAGCGCGCAGTGCAATTAGGTAAGTTCGTGCGGTGTCTCGTGGAGAGCCGTAAATATCGGCTGTTTATCGGTTGCTTTGCTCAAACTCGCCATCTTACAGAAGGTACTTACCTACTATTACCCAACCAAGGAAACTTACACATCTCAAATACTGCTTTATGATTAAAATTTAATTTCAACGTTGCAAGCATATAAACTTAAGTGATTATTAAATAATATTCCCTTACCAGAACCCATCGATGTTCGAAATGGATTTAAGGCCGAGTTTAACGAATGATCGGTTTAGTGAGCAAACTAGTTAATATTACTCACATGAATTTGCTCCGTGAATAATGTTTTGCAGTTATTAAAGTGTCGTGCGGCCGCGGGGAGGCTGCGTTGCGCAAGGCTACAGTTTAGAATCATTTGCATATTTCGTGGTGTCGATGGCGGCTCGGCGGCACGGCGGCTATGCTGCGCGGGCCCTTCGACGACGCCACTGGGATGCTCCAGATTCGATGGATCCTTTCACTGGACAGCCTTGAGCATTCGTGTCCTGGACTGCCACTGACCATTACCCGGCGTACCTTTGTTAATGTCCTATCTATAAACCTAGATCGGTACTTATAAGTTATCGGTGCTCAACTTAACTCGTAGTATCTATTAACATTTTACGATCTACGTTCGCAGTTACGGTACATAAGATCACGTCTTTTGTGTTGCACTGCACTTGCGTCGCAGCTGTCGTGGCGGCTGATAAATGATGGGCTAGAGCGCGGATGTGCGCTGGCGCTGGAAGCTGCGCGCTGGCAGCCGGATAATAACACGTCTGCCAATTAAAACTTTGCCGATAACGAGACGAGTCGCCCGAATCCGGTAGGAGTGACATGCTCCTTTGCAATTTAAATCAATAAACGCGATCATTATTTCCATCGATATTGTCGTATTTAATTGGGCAGCTTATGTTTCTTCTCGCTAGCGAGGTCGAGAGAGTGAGGATGCCCGCGGCTGACCCTCCGCTTCTCGCGTTGCTCGATTATAAATACAAGCATAAAACCAGCCAAGACCGTGTCGGACACGCCCAAAATAGGGTTCCGTAGCCATTACGAAATAAAATAAGTAATATTTTTCTAAGGATTTCGTATTTTATACGGAACCTTCCAAGTTTAGGTATATTTTATACCTTAGGCTGCTATTTACTCTTAAACTACTAATAATTCTCAAGCAAACTTAGCCGTTATAGTTTTCCTTGAAAGTTTGATATATGTACTTACAACGATTCTGATTTTTTTCAAATTTTTCTACCCACCGGGTTAGATTTTAGAGGGGGGGGGGACGCTCGATTTTATTGATAATTTGCACTTTCAAGTTGAATATTTTGCAAACAAATCACTGAATCGAAAAATCGTTTGAGCAACCCCTTAATGGTGTTAAAAGATCTATCCAACGATACCCCACACTACAATGTTGGAAGAGAAAAAAAAATCACCCCCAGTTTACATCTATGGGAGGTACACTAAAAAAGACATAAATAAATATAAAAATCTAATAATAATAAAATAACCCGGAACCCTAAAAATGGAATGTCAATCTTTATTAGCCTGTGACACTTCACGAAACCACTTTCGTAATGAATATGGCCAAATAACAATTTGCAATAAAAAGCGTGTACGAGTATAATTTGTAAACCGGAATCGTAATTACATTAATTGAAGGGATTCGTTGAAGCTGTTTATCAAGGTAACGAGAACATTTTTAAGTGAAAACATCACTTTTTAACTATTATTTTTTCGTCTCCGATGCTCCAGATACTTTTGAAAGAAAGAAATCATTTATGCCCACAAAAAATAAATAAATAAAATAATAAAAAAATGAACAGTTGAAAAAAGAAAAAACATACCTACACTAAACCTAACCAGAAGACAGTTTTTTGTGGCAAAAGGAGCGGACTCGGCATTTGCTGCGAGTGCAAGCGTAAGCGTGCATTGCGCAGCGCTGACTTTCAGTACTTATAGGTAATTCACGAAATATAATTCACGATACAATTTAATTTATCGAAATGATTTACATAACATAACATTACGTGTTAATTGTTAAAATTTAAGTGGCCAAATAGGCTTCTTTACAAACAGAAGGGATAACCCATACAAAATAACATTGTACTGTCCATGGAATAACAATAAATAATCTTTGCAATTGACAGTTATTCTTTTGTCACTGAGTTGAAAATAGACCCATATTTATGGATAGAATATGGGTCTATTTTCAACTCAGTGACAAAAGAATAACTGTCAATTGCAAAGATTATTTATTGTTATTCCATGGACAGTACAATAAGTAGGTCTCATTTCCATCAATATTTTCATCAATATTTAGCAAGCTGATATTAAGGATATATTTATAAATATCATTTTGACTTTTTTAAGGCTGAGTACAATAGAATTAAATGCACGTATTTTTATTTGTAAACCAGATGCATGGTATAACATGGTTCCAATATTCTGGTGGCCAGTTGAGTGGTGGTAAGAAGGTTGCTTTAATACCAAGTATATGGAACCATTCTGTATAGCTGGGCTAATATTCATGCCGGAGATGTCAGATATAAATGGCCGGGATGCGTGCACCATGTCAGTGGGTGCGTGCCGGGTCGGCGGTCGGCAGTCGGTGGGTGCTAAGGTAAGTACATCATAATATAACTGCTACAAACCTGTATGTATAGTTTAACAGTACATACAGCAACGTAAAATGTGTACAAAATATAATATTTATCCATTGATTGCCAATCAGTTAAGAAAGAGATACAGTCATCTGCATTGAGAGCAGTGCCCTTAGTGTAAGTTTTCGGTTACAAAATACGTCTCGATCGCGTTCGCGTTAAAATCTCAATGTATATGGAAACACGAACATCGCAAACGTTCCACTAGAGGCGCTGTTCGTGTTTCCATATAAACGGAGATTATTAGATATATATACATTAATTGCTCAGAGCATGCAAACATTTTCTGACACGTCCTACCGGCCCTAGAAATAGAGTCGTATTAGATATTAGGCCTGCTTTGTTGCGTCAGATATTTGTGCTGATGACTGTACCTCTACCCTTACACTTTACATTTCTTTGAATAGAATATATATTTAATTTAATTTATATTGCTAAAGCTCGTTAATTTAGGTAAAAAAATAAGGGTCACTTTCCAAAAACTGCATTACCATAATTGCTGTTTAATCAATTTTTATTTAATGTTCAATTTCTCTGAACATCATATTCTACAGTTGCAATGTAACCAGAAATTATTAGTTATGGAACATGACGTCATCGGCCTTTTCTCACTTTGCCAGCACTATAACCCGCGAGCAGTATCTTCTGACGATACGGCCCATTACCATAAAGCCTAAAGGAGGCCATTATGTATTAGAACCTAATATCGATGCACCTGTGATAAATAAGATATGCGAAACAACTTGCGAAATAAACTTGTCGTAAATCTAAGAGCTTGACCTGCTTAAGGCGAAGAAATGGCTGTTTTCCCAGAGAAGAAATCAAGACTGTCCTCTCCTAACTTTGTGGCAGCACTCTTTTGACTATCTCTCTCTCTTTCTCTGAGAAATCTTTCTCTTTCGTTTTTGTACATTTATATACAGCTAATCCAATTCGAAAACTAAGAATGTGATGATTATATTGATAGTAGGAAGTGCCTGCGTAAATGTAATAAACTGGCCAAGAGCGTGTCGGACACGCCCAAAATAGGGTTCCGTAGCCATTACGAAAAAAATAAGTCATGTTTTTCTAGGGATTTCGTATTTTTTACGGAATATTCCAAGTTTAAGTATATTTTATACCTTAGGCTGCTATTTACTTTTAAACTACTAATAATTCTTTAGAAAACTTAACCTTTATAGTTTCCCTTGTAAGTTTGATATACGTACTACTATCCTGAATTGTTTTCAAATTTTTCCACCCACCAGTTTAGATTTTAGAGGGGGGGGGGTGGGCGCTCGATTTTATTGAAAATTTGCACTTTAAAGTTGAATATTTTGCAAACAAATCACTGAATCGAAAAATTATTTTAGCAACCCCCCTTTTAAAATACCTATCCAACGATACCCCACGCTACAAGGTTGGATGAGAAAAAAAAATACCCGCACTAAATTTTTTATTGTACAATTTTGTCGGCATAGTTTACATATTATATTCGTGCAAAATTACAGCTTTCTAGCATTGACAGTCTCTGAGCAGAGCCACGGACGAACAGACAGACATGGCAAAACTATAAGGATTCCGTTTTGGCCATTTTGGCTACGGAACCCTAAAAAAGCTACGTTGACGATAAAAGCACAGACGAACGAAAAATATTTTAACTTTAACGCAAATATATAAGAATATAATAGAATATAATAGAACAAATATAATAGAACTATATAGAACTAAGTTAATAAATATTCCAAAAGCATTATTTTATAACAAATAAATTACAGATTCGATGTCTGTGCACCGTGGCGTCAAATTTTGACTACAAACTGTTCTCCATGTCTGTGTTTTAACCCATTTATTGAGCGATATTTGTATGTACATTTGGCGATAAAACAGGTTCTATAACCGCCATTTATTAGTTATATTAAACCCTATAGCTCTAGCACGATCTTAAAATTATTCTGTCATTTTAAGGTTAATCACAAATGGTGTTACTGTCTGTAACTCTTAGTCATTCCAATATCTCTATATTACCACTTTGCGCACAAGGTTATCTAAAAAAGTTATATTTATTAGTACTATGGAACGATTGCAAAGCGACAGTACCCTTTACCTTAAGGGTTCAGTACCTTTCGGCTAGGTACAGAACCCTTAAAATTTACCTATATGAAATTTCGAAATGTCAAACGTTCTATACGGGTTCTTTACATTTTTAACAATTATTAACAGACAGTTTTTAAGCCTCCTGCCGTCAAAGTAAAATTTTTCGTTTATAAATTTTATGTCGCTTATGAAAGAGTTTGATGTTACCTTACAATAAGTCCTATGAATAGGACACTGGGCTGCAGGAAGATAAATAAAAGTCCTCGCCTTAAAAGCAGTATGCTCTGATACTAACCTGGCGTATTATATCGCGAGGGTTGTGAAACACACAGTGAAACGTGATGGAAGCGCTTTGATGCTGTATCTTATAATTGCGGCTCGTCGGCGTCTCAGATTTATGTCCACGCATTTCTATGGAGTTAAAACTGCAAGTTGCCAATAGCATAGGTACGTTTAATATCCTAGCTTTCTTTATACAAGTCGGAACAATTCGTGCTGTTGAGCTGCGACAAGTGGAAATATAATCCGTGATCACATACATAATCCAAGTTCCCAATCCGCACTGGGCCCGCGTGGGAACTATGGCCCAAGCCCTCTTGATCTGAGAGGAGGCCTGTGCCCAGTAGTGGGACGTATATAGGCTGGGATGATGACATACATAATAATAAACTGTGCTGTAATGCTATGTGTTAGTCTGAGTTAAAACGACCGAAGATGTCTATAAAAAAAATAGATTCATAATTGATGGAGAAATCGACAAAATATTCATAAAAAACACACATTTCTGTTTTAAATTTTTAATACAACCTACTCCCTATTTAGGGTTCTGTAGTCAACTAGGACTTTTTTTTAACTGTTGGGTGGAAAAATTAGAAAAAATTGAAGATGGTAGAAAGTATATCAAATTTACAAGGAAAATTATAACAGCTAAGGTTGCTTCAGAATTATTAGTAGTTTAAGAGTAAATAGCAGCCTAAGATATAACATGTACCTAAACTTGGAAGATTCCGTACACAATACGAAATCCTTAGAACAATTATAACTTGATTTTTTCGTAATTGCTACGAAACCCTATCTTGCGCGTGCCTTACACGCTTTTGGCCGGTTTTTTACAAGCTCTCCCGTCCCGTTTTATCTGTCTGTAGTCAAATCTTGTAAGTTAAATTCGACCAACTTCCAGTAGTCGGATTGACTTGAAATTTGGCATACTTATGTAAATTGCGTGACAGTACAATAATCTGGCAGTGACATCCTAGTAGTCCCGCCAGAAGAGCTACTACAAAACTCGAAGTTCGTGTCGTACCGTCTCTCTCGCTCTCGTATTAAATAGTATAAGTGTCAGAGGGACCGCACGACATGAACTTCGACTTTCGAGTTTTGTAGTAGCCCTGCTGGACCGTCTCCACAGGACGGAACCCTTCAACGATTAATGGCATCGACTTAAAATTTGGTATGCAAATGTAGTTTGGACGACAATGCAAGTAAAGTTGACAAAAAGTACAGTCAGAAAAATAAAACTTGTATAAAAAATTAAATTATTTATTATCAAAAACTTATTATTAACAAGTATATTTACCAACACCTCGTATATATTTATTTGTTAGCTTCAAATCTTGCAATATAATATGGATTCATTCCAAGTGGTCGGATTGTCTTAAAAGTTGGTTATAATTAATATCTAGGTTGTCTGACAATGCGAGTATTATCAACAAAAAGTAAAGTCAGCGAAAAAAGCTTGTATTAAAAAATAAGTTATTAACACAAAATATTTTAAAGTCCGTTAAAAAATAAGCGTCGTTGAATCAAACACTTCGCATCCCCAGATAACACTGGTTCAACTCAAAATAATGCATCATTTTAATTTAGAAATTCCAGAAGTTGAATTAAGTGCATGATACATTATTTCGACTCGATTCGTTTGAGTGCGACTTGTTTTGATTACAGACGCTAACTCGAACAAAAAGCGTTTAAGGCCGCCGCAGAAATTGCTACAATTAACTAATAGTGAGTAATACATAAGTGCATAAAAACTTAAACAGGATTTATCGTAAATCCGCCTCGTGATTGCGCTGGAAAAAATTCCAATGACAATAGGAGACATGGTCTCAATGTCAAGTTCGTAAAAACTAGCCGCGTGCGACGCGGGCCCAGCCTGACTGTTTTAGGAAGAATGAGTTTCGGAAATATGTCTGAAATCCAGTTACTTTATAAAAAATATTAACAAATGAAAAGTTTAGTCCTTTTTTAGAATTGGTTATTTGCGTTGCTCCTGGAACCCTGAAATGAGCTGTTATCAATAACAAGCGAATAGTTACTTCTAACAAAACTTTAAACTGTCTCTCCAGCTTCTGTGCAACAAAGCACACAGAACTCATTTTCCAGGTAGATAATAAATATATGATATCCAATAAAAAAAATATTTATAATGACTTATCCAATACCACTTATTTACATATTGAAAGATTCAAAATTAAGTGCAAGCGCCCTGACGGAATGTCGTTAATACCCTGGAAGACTGGCCGTGTGCTGGTGTGGGACGCTACCTGTACCCTGATACAGATACCCTGGCGGCGTCCTACCTACCAGCAACTACCAAATGTGCGGGGGCGGCGGCAGACGCCCGGGAACGCCTCAAGGTCACAAAATATAGCTTTCGGCGTCGAGACTCTAGGTCCTTGGGGTAAGGGTGCGCTGGAGCTACACAGGGAGCTCAGCAGTAGGTTAAGGGAGGCAACAGGCAACCCGCGCGCCGGCAGCTTTCTCGCGCAAAGAATCTCAATCGCAGTTCAACGTGGGAATGCTGCCTGCGTGATGGGCACCATGACAAACGGCCCACCTTTCTTTTTTAATTAAAGTTTTAGTTTTAGTTATTTTAATTTAATAGTAGTTTTAATCCTATGGATATTTTGTATTTTCTTAATAAAAACTTTCAGTGTTAACGTGTCACGTCAGTCGAAACGGACTCGAGCGTAGTTGAACAGTTAGAGCGTTGAAGTCTTTCGCAAGGAAGGTTTATCGGTCTGGGTGGAAGTTAATCGTTATGTTTTTATCCTTTAATAATTTTAATTAACGATTAGTTTTAGTACTACTTTTATTATTTTGTAATTGGGAGTAAAATTTTATCTTTAGTTGGAACTGTGATATATCAATTAAGTAATGTATATGTATGTTGATTTGACAAATTCTCCCATAGATTTTGTACGGCCATAGCAAGTTACAACGTTACTTATTTTCTGATTCAATCGGCTAACTCTATGTATTTACCTACTTTTAATTTATATCTACCCTTAATTGAAACTTATACTGGTTTTCAGGGCTTTAGATATCGTGTTTTTGATTTTACGAGAGTCGTGTCCCGGAACTATTGTTTTATGGTGACATTACCCTATTGGTAAGGTAAACGTACGAGTGCTCGTCACTGTAGTTTCCATCTGTAATTTTCTGTCATTAGCGATAGAGATGACAGTGGGATGTTGTCAATTGGGTATTAGCGTATCGACACAGGCACATTTACCTTACCATTGTTTAGGCCTCGCAAGCAGACTTATAGATCTTTGTTAAACTTGCCAGTACAACTAAGAATGTATATGGTAATATAATAATAACCAAATGTAATTGACAACATTAAGTTTACCTAATGAAAAGACTAAAAGGCGTAATAGTGTTCTACATTACCCAGATGATAATTCAAATACCTGGAAACACGCATAAGCTGAAGGTAGTTCCGTGTCGACTGACGTCCGGCAAACCTTCGACATTTCCGAACGAAACACCGTTGAATTACCGCCCCCTCCCCCTCCCCCGCCGAGCGGGGCAGCGTGCGAAAACACGCTGCGAGGTCGCTTGCTCTTTACTCGTATAATACCTACATCTCTTGACATTCGAACTTAATGGAGTCTTATTGAAATTTAAGCAGCACGAACGCCACCGATGAAACAAAATTAGGTTATCGTAACTCGAGAACGGTCTTTGAGTGGCCATCTTTAAGCTCCGCGCTTACCAGTCCAATAAGAATTCGAAGCATTTCGCCTCGGAGTTGTGTGGAAACCCGTTTGTCTCGCTCGCGCGGGTAGCGTTGGCGCCTGGAGGGAGCGGGAGAGGTATATGAGCGCGCTCCTCGGCGCCCAGTCATTGTTCTTGTTTGTGATGGAGCAAAATGAAGACACAGCAGCGGTATTCGTGACAACGAGACGGAAGGCGCGCACGCCGCTGGTGTGATAGAGACGACCGCTGGCTTCAAGCCTTAGGGTCGACGTACGGACGAAAGGTACAATTAGATTTTCTGAGGAATTACCTTTAAATTAGGACACGTCAATCACGATCGCACCACGTGGATTGAGACGTGTCGTTCGTTTGGATGGAATTTATCGAAAACTTAGAGGCCCGTGGCTGGCAAGCATGACTGTCGAAAATAAGGTTCGTGCTCTATAATAAAGAAACAAAAACAGTAGGCATTCAAGTACAATGTATGACCTTAGTAAGGTAGGTACTTATTACACGTCGGAACTAAAGGAAGAAAGAACTTTATCCTAAAATAAAAACAAGCAAGAAGACTTATTTAATGAAACATCAATAAAACGGTACTCTAATTTTTCGGCGAAAATTGTTTCGCTGATTATTAGTTTCCAACCATAAGAGTGCTTAGGCTGAATTTTAATTATTAATTAATCTTTATACATGTCGGCGGCCGATCGTAAAATCCGCCAGATCACGAAATTCCTGGGCATATCGTGAAATGGCGCCATTTCATGAATTGGCTTAGGTACATCCGCCATATCGTTCAAAACTCACCGTTTAACGATTTGCCTAGTGACGTTTAGGCAGATCATGAAATTCCTAGGCATATCGTGAAATGGCGCCATTTCATGAATTGGCTAAGGGACCTCCGCCATATCGTTCAAAACTCACCGTTTAACGATTTGCCTAGTGACGTTTAGGCAGACCATGAAATTCCTAGGCATATCATGAAACGCCGCCATATCAGTTCTGGCACTTCGCCGGCCGCTGCCACGGCACGCTCGCTCGGCTCGTTATTATATTGAGTCATCAAAGAGAGGTATAGTAGGAATTCCTAAAATTTATAAAAACGAAAATAAAGCGATTTTTCAAAATTTTCACGTGAGAGGGTTCTTTATCTTTATTCTACTACGTAGACAGAACCGCGGCAGTAACTAGTCATCAATAAACTTATAAGTCCAAATAAAGTAAAAAACTGTCACAAATTAGCTTCAAAACTTTGGAAAAATCATTAACCCGTTTCTTTTCTCTGTTCCTCTAACCGTAGTGCTCCCCCCGGGATAGGGCGGGGCCCGCCCGCCGCCCGCCGCCCGCGCGAACCGTTACGCGGGCGTCCTTGGCTGAGTTCTTTCCCGCAGCAGGTCGCCTGAACTCGTTCCGCGCCGAGCATTGCGCTAACGCACGTGTCTCACACATTTTTCTGACGTGTGAGTGTGGCGGCTGAGTGTGCGGGCGTTGGACTCTTCTTAACGGATAAGTGGTTTTTGGTTTGAAATTACTTAATGCTTAGGTCGAACGGAGTACAATAAATATGCGACAAGTATGATTCCAATAACAAAATAAAGTAGTGCTGAAACTAAGTAAGTAAACCACGCATTATCTGTCAAACTAATCAACGAGGGAGAAATTTTTATTATTATTTAACGCTATTTTGCAGCTAATCTAGCAATGTTACAATATTTTAATATCAACAACTTGTCACCTTTTATAAAATATTGTTTTATCAATGCTGAGACGCCAATTGTTGAGGAGTCTTCCAGGTGCTTCGCCATTTGTTCCATTTCACCATTTATGCATTGTGATGAATTTTTTTTCCTAAAAACTGCATTACAGTTATCAAATCCCAACCCGTAAGAACTTGCTCATGTCTCATCAGTTCCACTTCCCTAAATAGATTGTGATTTTTATATACTTAAGAGCAAATGCACGACGTGTACTAAATATACTCAAATCACCATAGGTGTCCCTAGAGTATTTGAAGTTTTTATAATTATGACAAGGGGAAAATGAGTAGGCGATTAACCTAATGGAAAGCAATCACCACCGCCCATGGACCTCCAGTTCTCTATTGTGATAAAAATTTCTCCAATGTGAAAGGTATACGAGGATGCTTTATTTATTCAGTATCTATTATAATAATCGTTTTTAGCCAAAACATTAGGCTAGCAAGGTAGCGTTTACTGCGGATGCAATGCAATGCATCCATCTCCTTCCTTCATCCACTAGTGGGTGGTAGTATTTTTATAATGCATGCGGGGACATGACTGTGACAAAGTCGACGAAGCCCTATTTTTAATCTGAGGGACATAAGGTAACTAACGAACCTATCCAGGTTTAAAGGGGGGTAGATTATGTTTATTTTACGTTATTATTTATCCCTTCACCCGTTTTTATGACCGTGCCTCTGTTAACTGGTGGCTATTGGTTCCGTAACAAATACAATTCTAACCTATTTTTTCTAGTTATAATTTGCAAATTTACCGTTTTTATATTTACCATTATATTATTATACACTAATCAAGATATAGTACTTAATTTATTTTCGGACATAGATTTGGATAGCATTTCGGGCTATCAAAATTCTGCTAAATTACATATTATGCTAAAAAATATTATGCAGAATAAAATAAGACCATGTTAATATTATTCTAATATAATATTCGGGTAAACAATCATCCGGCTTATAAAGAACAAGCTTATGCCCGCGACTACGTCTGCGCGGATCTAGGTTATCGCGCGGTGGCGCCCTCTACCGGAATAAAAGGTATCCTATGTTGATCCTTGGGGTTCAAACTACCTATATACCAAATTTCATCAAAATCGGTTCAGTGGTTTCGACGTGAAAGGGTAACAGACAGACAGAGAGACAGACAGACAGACAGAGTTACTTTCGCATTTATAATATTAGTAGGGATTATGCCGAGCTAAATTTCGGCAAGTTTCAGATTCGGCGTAAATAAATTATGCGAAACCTGTTATGCGTAATAAGTTTTGCACATTTCAAGTTATGCCAAATACTTCGGTGTCACCCGCTTGACTAAAACAAGCGAACTATGACTGACTACAGTAATCCTTCCACGTGGCTAGATATACTTAATTTTCTGGTTACGTAATGAAGTCCAAAAATACGTTGACATGTTATTTAAAAGACGAATAGCGGTTTAGTAAAACGATAAAGCGATCGCGAAATAAATTAATATTCATTAATTTTAAAGTTCACATGTAGCAAAGGAGTGACCAATTTTATATGTTAATTAGATTCGAATGCATCAGAGATAATCGTACTCTAACTTTTTGCATCGATAATTAATTAAACTTAGCTTCAAAAGTAGCCAATTCAGAAATGTTCTAGTTAATTTTAATTCTCAATATTTCAAATATTTGTTGCTATGCTACTTAAACCACAGTTAACAAAGAAGATTCATTGTCAGCACAGAAATGGCGCTATTTATTGTTTAAATTAAAAAAATCGATCATAACCTTACAGAAATCGTCACATTCTTGCACCGGTTCAGATTATTTCTTCTCGGGGTAGGTATCACTTTAAATACGGTGAGTTGTTCACAGATAAATAACACAAGGCTTTAAACGAAAACACGAGTTCACACGCTATTACTGGGACCTCTTAGCTTTGATTGTTACTATTAATGGTATTTCTGGTATGATGGTGGTCTTCCTTCGGTCGTTGCCCCGCTTCGGTAACATAAATCGTGGAATCGCGTTTTCCTGTTTAGAATACTAAACGAACTAAGGCACTCTTTATAAAATTTAGAACTGAAGTTACCTGTCCTTTTATTAGTGGAAATGGATGCTAAATGCGAAACAGGTTTGTATTTGTCAAATAATAAGAGAACAACCGAGTTTTTTTTCAATATAATTATAGAACAAGGTCTCCTCAGTCATAAAGGTGAATCGAATAAGTAAGCTAACAAGTAATAAATAATGAATATGGCACGTATTTACTGATACTGGCCTAGCAGCCGAATATGTACCGAATAGTTAGAATATACTATTTGAAACTAAGTAGATATCGATATTAATAAATAAAATATCTAAAGGGCAGCCCATGGCCAAACAAAACAGCAATAACTCAGCACATGTCTTACTGTATTATCACAAACATTATACAGTCGTTGAACATATGTTTAACGTGTTTCTTATAAAGCAGTCCTTGTGTTGCTTAGCTAAAGCTTAAATTTCATTACACGTGATCCAGGGCCAGCCATGAGGTGTCGCGCGTGACTTGCACCACCCCATCTCTTCCCGCGGGTGTCGTAAGAGGTGACTAAGGGATAAACCGGAGGATGAGCAGCAGTCCTCCGCGAACAAAGTATTACTGTGGTCGCCAACCCGCCTGCCAAGCTTGGCGACTAAGGCCTTTAGGTAAGGTGACAAGGTACAAAAGTGATCACTTATCTATGACGTTGGCTGTACCCTGTAGGTTTTGATTCCCTTGCGAGTTTCGAAAATTTGCGGAAATTTGTGGCATAAACGGCTGTATCTTTTGATTGCGTTGACTTAGAAGTTTGATTTTTTCAGGGCTTCAAGGGACAGCAGATTTGAGTATTCGATATCAACTTCAGCTTGATACGTCCACGCGTTCCTGAGAAAATGGGTCTTGACAGACGGACGGACGGACAACAAAGTGATTCTATAAGGGTTCCGTTTTTTCCTTTCGAGGTACGGAACCCTAAAAATCAAGTCGATCCCTGATTACCACAATCCTACTAATATTGTAAGTGTGTGTGTGTGTGTGTGTGTGTATGTTTGTTATTTCTTCACGCTAAAACGGCTGGACGGATTTGGATGAAATGAAGCCTCAATGAAGCCAGGGGAGTTTTGTAAAATCCTGGAATTTCAATTGTAACCAGATCGAATAGTTAACGCGTGCGAAGATAAATCAAATACGGTGCCATATTCGGATTTATCTTCCTAATAATATTCAAAATGCGATATACTGCGTGTGGCCTGTAAAACGAGCAAATAATTCAATCATAGATCGTACTCGTCAAACTGAACAACATTAGTTCAGCGACTTTTAAAAAATTTTTTTTGTACTAATGTTTATTCGAAGCAGCAACGTAAAGCAAAATTTTTGATGTTAGTAGCGAGACAGGCGACGTCAGTTGGGTTCTAGGATGACGTGCATTAATTACAGTATATAATTTGTATGAAAAAGGGAAAACCTAAAGACTTCATTATTTTTTGAGGTCGCTGAACTAATGTTGTTTAGTTTGACGAGTACAAACAATCTATGTTTTATTTGTTCATATTATAGATCACACCCGTTATTTTGCATTCGCTTAGAATCAATATGTAGCATTTAATATTCGGGTAGTGCCTCTGGGAGCCTGCTGTGAGATTCATATCAATATGTAGTATTTATGCTCATATCATTAAATATTAAAATACCTTATTTCCTTGTAAAGCTAAGACTTTTCGTGAGCATCAAATTTCGTCCATCTCCCTGATATACCCAACTAAGTACTTATTGTAATTAGCATGAGATTTGTTACGTAGTCCAGTCTTATGCCACAAGTAAATCTAGTAAGTATTAAATTCTTGATAATAAATATTATATCATGACAATAACTTCCCTCACTCATACACACACACACACACACACACACACACACACACACACACACACACACACACACACACACACACACACACACACATACAAACGGTTGATAACGAGATTTTACAACTATTTTTTCACTGTGTGAGCAATTAATAAAGCTTGGCTTTGCCGTTATACGTAGTTGTAGGCCAAGTTAAAGGTTGTCTTAGTAAATTATTAGTACTGAAATAATTAGTTAGTTAATTTTCAATAGCGGAGCTAAAAATGCAAAATGCACGCGCGACCTTACGCAATGCCGCCGACAATGCTCACGTGGTCGCGTTTCGCAAGCGCTGCGCGCGCGCCGCAAAGGTCGATCAGCAATCATATCTAGAGCCGAGACCTGCTCCAAACAATTTCAATTCCCCTTAATTACTGATTGCTTTTTTATATCGCTTTTGTACTTAAAAGCTTTTAATGTGATGAGGTGAACACTTATCGAGCGTGAAGCAAGCGGCAAGGACGTATTTAGTCGCCTGCAATGTAACTGGGTCAGATAAATGTAATAAAGTGCGCTAACAATATGGCGAATTTGATTTTACTGTATTATGGGTATGATCTAGGTATGTCTACGCCTGCGTGTGAGTTAGTTAGACGCGCACCAGCGCACGCGCAGCATGCCGTCTGGGTCGCTCCACTGCGTCAACTGCGGGTGCGAGCGAGACAGCGTGCGCGTCTGTGTGCGCACCTCGTGTACCGACGCCCCGTAGGGTTTACACTGATCCCCTGCAGTACAATATTACATGAACACAGACACAGAGACACGTTTGTGTGCGTGGGGTGCACGCGTGCACACACGGCCGCGCGTCTGTGTGCGCGCGGGAGGTTCAATGTACCAGGCGCCAACTACGCGAGTTCCTTGTTCCACTTTACCACTTACTATATTATTATCGTTCCAATGGAGGTTCCGACTTAACTACGTTTTTTTACCATAGACACGTTTTAGTCCTTACAAGCAAAACTCGTTTAGCCGCAATGCTTCCGAAACAAATTCTTCTGCGTTTACGGAAACAGCATGTAAGTATCTGCCTGTAATCATTTTTATATTAAATATTAACTATGTAAAGGATATTAAAAAATTTAATTGCCTGCCGTTTTGCTAGGAAACACGTTTAAACATAATACAAAGAAAGATATAAATACGAGTGAACAGAATACGCCGCACGATACAAAAGACTTCAACGAGCGTGAGCTCGAACTTATTCATTTCCGCAATAGGTAGTAGTAGGTATGCGCTGCGCTGTGCTTATATTAAGGTCAAAGGTGACATTGTTTTTTAACACAGCTCATATTAAACTAAGCTCGTGATCTCAATTAATAAGTCCACAGATACAAAAGAAATCCTTCAATGTCTTTTGTATGTTGCATTGATCTAGAACTTTGACATTCACGTGTATTTCAATTTAACAATGGTTACCGCCGATAACAAGTAAGCTACCGGCCATAACTGTTGTAAAATTTAATAAGTATGTTGGCCTATATTTTTAGCCATTGTCCTAACTATTCATTTCTCGTGTGAATATTTTGAAGATGTTATATTAGTTTGCACAAAATACAAAGGGCCACAGCATACATACATAAAGAAATTGTTAAATAAGGTATGCAAGTGATTAAATAAATAAATAGAAGTATTTTATGGTCTAGCCTTTACAAACTCTTTCGGTGGGCACAAATTTCAATCAGAATGAGAGGGTTTAGAAGTGGGACTGTAGTTCCCACGCGGGCCCAGTGCGGATTGGAAACTTCGCACGCACTATTGAATTGCCTTCGCAGTGTGTAAGTATAACTATAATCACACTTCACATATGTATTTACGACGGGTAAATGCGTATTTTATTTACGGCTTGAAATTGCGTGCTCGAGAACAACTCCAAACTAATGAAGTGGTCTGACAAGTTATCTAGTGGAAAAAACCTACGTCCGGAGTGTGTCGAAACGGAAGCGAAATGCGCGGGCGCTGATAGTGCACGACAGAGATGCACAAAATATGACACTAAAAATGCACCAAGTGACTACTGTAACTGTACACTTCACTGTTTCTACAAGATTTTGTTTAAAGTCAAACCTTACACGTCGAATTTTTGGCCAGTTCTAGTGATCGGATTTTGGTATTTATGACACACACAGTTAATAAATACCACAATCAGGAAAAAAGCAAAAATAAAAAAGGTTTTGTGTAAAAACTTTTGGTTCAGTTTACTTCAGTCTGAATTTTTACCAAAACGCAAATGATAAACATCATTATTAGAGGAAAACTCTAGTAATCTATTTATCTTTCATAATTAATCAATATTAGGGCTGCCAAAATCTAGGTCTTACCAACTTAGTTCAGTTTTATCCAAAATAGTAGACTCTCACAGTCAGACTCCAACGCTCCCTCCCGCACTACATTTGAAATACTCAAAAGTTGCATTTCCACCAATAATGTGCGAGGATGTGTTGCGATGAATGTGTTTTTCACTAACCAATAGAAACGCTTCATTTACCTGGCCTCGCACTGCACATCTCTGGTGGAAACAGCTGAGTGCAGCGAGGCGAGGTAAATGAAGCGTTTCTATTGGTTAATGAAAACACATCCTCGCACATTATTCGTGGAAATGTAGCTTTGAATAATACCTTCCCAGGGTGTTAAAAATAGACTGAATGATTAGCAAATCGTGGGTTAATATTGCAAGTTGAAATTCACCCACTTCTAGCGACAGACGGACTTGAAATTTAACATATTTACATATGTAGTTTTGATGCAACTTTAGTAAACAAAATTTGCAAGTCGCTACAATAAGCAATAATAGCAGGCTAATTAAGAAGGATGCCTTTTTTGGTCTTTATTTGCATTGCATTTATCCACCAAGCGTTTCAACCTCAGTCGTTACCAACATACTGTGATTTAGCCTTTAGTGGAGTGCGGACTGCGCGGGCGCCGTGCGGAAGCGGCGCTGGAGGGCGTTCGTTGCTCCTCGCGGCTAGGGTTGCCAGGAGAAGTGACAAACGTTGATAAAAATTTCTGACATTACCCTAAAAGTCCTGACTATTCTTGTAACAGAGATTTGGTTTATCTCAAGAAGCGCCAGCGTGGCGCTGCAAAATAATTGATTGAGATCTCTTTAGCTGTAATTAATTCAACTTTTAATTTTTTTTAAAGAATTATCATTGGCTTTGTTGATTATTTACTATTTACATTTATCATTTCATTTATTAAAACTGTGTGAACTTTGATAAATGAACCATGGAAACATAAATCTTATTTTTGATTTTATATTTTACTAGCTGTTGCCCGCAGCTCCGTCCGCGTAGAAGTATGAAAAATAGTTTATATCCTATTCAGACCTACCGAACATATACAATAAAAAACATAAAAATCGGTCAAGCCGTTTCGAAGGAGTTTGGTCCATACATTTTTGACCCGAGTATTTTATATATTAGATGACGTAATTTTTTGAAATTCTGCCACTACTTATATTCCAGATTATGATTTCATGTACATACGGTCGAACAAGTCCACTCTGGGAACCTTTGTTCTACTAATGTCATGTTGACATCTCATACTTTTGTCAAGGAAATCATAGAGAAATTGATTATTAAAAGGTTCCACCCTGAGTCATGATTCAATTTGTTCGACTGTACATAATTTATTTACACCAAATAAATTTAATTTATTCTATTCTTCTTGCCAAGTCCGGCCGCAATTCTGGCAAAGGGTCAAAAATCCTGACATGTCAGGATAAATCATGACGTATGGCAACCCTATCGCGGCACGCATTATTCAACAATTTTACTGTAGTGAAGTATGGAGTTATAACCATTAAACAGTCAAATCAACCAATCATGCTCATTGCAATCCACGTCACATTATAAGGGGAAGACGAGCGAGACGTAAATTTTGAACTAGGTAATACGATTGTTTGGATTCTACACATGTCCGCTCTGAGCGCCTACTTCGAAATTCGAAAATCGAAGTTCGTATCGTATTATCCCCCTCAATTTCGTATTAAATAGTATTAGTGTCAGATAGACGGAACGACACGAACTTCGATTCTCGAATTTCGTGTAGCCCCGCTGCTCTTGGGAGCGCACCCTGAGGCAATCATCTCCGTATTCGAGTTTTTGCTGAATGTTAAAAGTTAATTTATTTTATTAAGCCGTTGCGGACCAAAGTGCAATTTTACCATCAGATGTATACGTACTCTGTCTGGTAATATACAGGGTGTGGCCTGTAACACGAGCAAATAATTAAAACATACACTGTGTCCAATAAGCTCGAATACACATCTTTTTGCACTGACCCTAGACATACGGACTACAAGCCATCATATTCTTATTTTAATTAATAAAATATATATATAAACGTTAACAAAATGGTGTATTCCTACTAGTTCCATTGACAGTACTATAATAGAGTTCTAATCATCTTTATCGGTATTTGTATAATTCAATATAGCCTCAAAGCAATACGGATCATTTACTACAGTATTTTTAGGGTTACGTACCTCTAAGTAAAAAAAACGGAACCCTTATAGCATCACTTTGTTTAATTTAACTTATTTCTATCAACTTAGGCAGTCTAGAATATAATGTTATTGAGCTGTTGACTACGAACGTTTTTAAACAAGTCGATAGGAACTACAATAAACAATTGTCAAATCATTTCTACTGTTATGAAAAACGCCTAATAAAAAACTATACACCGTTAGTGGTAAGGGGCATAATACAACAGAAAAAAAGTTTGTTCATATTTATGCCCACGACTTTTTTCACTACGAATACACTGACAGTTAAAAAACTTGAGTCATTTAGCCTGAAAAAAAATTGTTATAAATCAGTACATATCATCGATATACATATGTATTTTTTTCACTTATTAATTTGAATCAACAATGGGTAGGTATCTGCCGTATCGGATTAAGTGCCTACAATGCTCAAGCATAAAATTACATATATGTACATACAAAGCCGTTTTTTAGTGCCCTGCTTTAGTTAGGTTCAAAGGCGACTTCTTATATTATCACGCAACTTCAACCCGTTTGTTATTGAGTTAGGGTTGATTTTGCTGGTGCGCCGGCGCACGCGGAAACAAGCAAGGCCGGCGGGTCGCGGGCACCCGCTATTGCGGTTAATAACGTGTCCAGGGCTCGTTTAGGGAAATCGTTTACACCAATATTACGGTTTAATAAAGTTGCTATAAAATAATAATGATATGAAAAATACATAGACTGCTAAAATCATTACTCTTCCTTTGGCTTAGCCGTAGTCGAGTAATGATGCGATTTTTTAATTACATCTTCTTTTCCTTGTCACCTTCGATAGAATCATGTACTTAGAGTTAATTTCGATGTGTTTTTTAACCCAATGATACTTTTAACATACCAAGATGCCGTGCGTGGAGCGAAAATTTTTGTAAGGCAACCCGGAGATTTTTCGGATGCAACACATCAGATAGTTTTTGCATCCGCACAATATTTGCCATACTTGTCATCACTGACGTCACCTCAATAATTTAAGCATTAAGTAGCAGTATCGAGTTATTGCAAGAAATAACTCCAACCTCAGATTAAACTTTGATAACATTACAAATTAAAAACACATCTTTATTATCAACCAACCAAACTAGTATTTATATATCCCTACTAATAATAAAACTGGCCAAGAGCCGGTCGGACACGCCCAGGATAGGGTACCGTAGCCATTACGAAAATATCAAGTAATATTTTTCTAAGGACTTCGTATTGTGTACGGAATCTTTTAAGTTTAGGACGGTATATTTTATACCTTAGACTGCTATTTACTCTCAAACTATTAATAATTCATAAGCAATCTTAGTCGTTATAATTTTCCATGTAAATTTGACATATTTACTATCATCTTAATTTTTTAAAATTTTTCCTCCCAACTGTTTAGATTTTAGAGGGGGTTCAAGTTCAATATTTCGCAAACAGATCAATGAATTGAAAAATCGTCAAGGGCTCTAGAACTCAAGGCAATCCCTCGATATTTTTAAAAGACCTATCCAGCGATATCCCACACTATGGGGTTAGTCGAGAAAAAAAAATACCCCCACTTTATTCTATGGGAGGTACCCTAAAAAATTTTTTTATATTAGCACTTTGTTGGCGTGACTGATATGCATATTCATGCCAAATTACAGCTTTCTAGTACTAATGGTCTTTGAGCCTAGCCGCGGACAGACAGAAAAACAGACGGACAGACATGGCGAAACTATAAGGGTTCCTAGTTGACAAAGGAACCCTAAAAATGATTTCTCTCATGAAACATTTTCATCGAAATTCTATACCAAGGTAGGTCGCACCAACTAATGCAAGTATTCAAAATGATTGCTTTCATTAAGTGAGCCGCTTGCTCCTTTTCATCGGTAAATCCTATAAAAGCAAAAAATGCAATAATAAAGTAGGTACTGACCGTATTAAACAAACGTAGGTACCATTCCTAAAGCTACCCAGAGACCATGTTGTCTAACGCACTTGGATTCATAATTATTGTCGCCACTTCTTTCTGCCACACAGCATAGGATGACAATACGGCCTCTACATTACATGCTTTCATTCAATAATTAAATTATTCAATGAGCGATACCCATATACATACATTGAGGAATGTCTTTTCAAAAGGGCTTATTTACACTTTAAGGTTTTTTTGAGACATCGAGGAAAACTAAATATCCACGGTTTCCATTTTAGAAATCTATATAAATGTTATCGTTTCTTATTAAGTACGTATATTATCTCTTTAGGTACCTATGTTTATACTGCCTAGTATTTATAATGCAAGCTTTGCTTATTTTGAGATTTGGTCAATTGGTGTCAATTGTCATTTTATTTTTTAAGGTTGGAAAATTTAAATTTTAGAAATTGTTACTTTACCTCCTATATTTTGTTAAAGTAACTTGACTTAAATGTTATGGCACTACTTACATTGCTTTATCTACCTAAATATTTACGTAAATCACTATAATTTTTTATACTTAAGCTCTTTTGATGCTATCTTTTAGAATTAAGCCGTTTTGTTGTGGCAAAACTATTTCGTTAGGTTCTAATTAAGCCAATTTCGAATAACTTATATACCTATTTCTTTTCTATTGCCCTTCATCCAATTGTAAGAATATTGTATTGCTTTGATGGCTAATAATAATAATAAATAATCATTGTTAAATCTATAAAAGCGATTTTGGTGTCATAAACATAATAAATAAAAAAATATCTTCAAATACTTCCAATGAAAAACACGTTACTAATGCTTTTTTTGGGTGCGCATTTTTTCACATAACTTTCAAGTCCTATAATCGGAAGACCGAAAATGTTTCTCATACCATTTTACATCACTACTAACGATCCAAAGTCATAATCTACGGAATTCATTATATCACTAATTATGCACCTTCTTCTCTTCATACTAATATTGGTTTTCATATATTTTCTTGTACTAACGATCGAAACTCCTATTCATTCTAATTCATAACGCCAATATTCATAACTTTGTAAATACTAATATTTGTTTTCATATATTTCTTAATCACAAGTGTTTTTTACCCGCATTATTGACGCGCAGGGATTCGGAAAATTTTCGATGGTGCAAAATGATGTATTTAAGGATGAACTCCGTTAGGTACGACGACGAGCGAAGCGAGCTGTGACCCTACAGCGCACGAGCCGAGCGAGCGAAGCCAGGACCGAACATATTTTTCAACTAATACTAATATAATATAAATAATTAACGATATAAGTAAATCTTATTTTGAATAGGTAGTTGCCGTTATGAAAAACAACATGATGAGTTCAAATGTTTTCTTATTAATGCCATTATTAAAAAGAAAATTATGATAGAAATTTTCTGAAAAACAACATTATGAGTTGAGATGCGTTCTTAGCAATGACATTGAGTAAAAAAAATATGAACACTGTCTGTTTTGAGTTCCGATGTCAGTAATAAAAATTTATGAACAAAAAAGTATGAGGAAAAAAAATATGATGATTATTATGAACACAAATCGGTAGTAAAATAAAAAATAGGAATAAAAAATTTATGAGAGTCAATATGGACCCCTTTTTTTCCTTTAACCGTTTATTTTTTGGTAAGTTGACTTCAAATTTCGAATCGCATTAAGGGGCGTAAGAAGGGGATTACTAACGAGAGTCTATTAGAAGCCCGATGTTGGAGGCGGAGGGCTTTTAATGACCCGAGTTTTTTAATCCCCTTACGGCCCGTGATACACACAATGTTTTTCATCACATTGCGGGAAAAAATGCAAAAAATTAAATTACTTATTTTGTGTCCAAACACTTCACAGCTCAGCAAAAGCAAGACGCTAAGAAAACAACTGAATAAAATATGGCTACCCGCCAATACAGGGGGCTACAACAAAATTCGAAAATCGACGTTCGTATCGTACCGTACTGTCCCTTTACTCACGTATTAAATAATATTAGCGTCTGATATGGTAGCTTCCCTGATTGACACTTTTTTCGAGTCGTCTACCATAGATAATACTAAGAACCGAGTTAAGTTTAGAATTCGAAAGGTCTTGCGGCCAGCACCGTCCCTCTTGCTCTCGTATTAAATAGTATAAGTGTCAGAGGGACCGCACGACACGAACTTCGAGTTTCGAGTTTCGTAGTAGCCCTACAGATTATTCCAACATGCTAATAAAATATTTACTAAAAATATTGCAAAACAATTTGATATAAATTTAAAATTTAAAAATAACGAAGTTTCATGAAGCGTGGCAAATTTTTATGGTGTACAATTAGGTTAGGCATACATATTTTCCGTAAACGATTCGAGTCAATGTCTTTTCGACCTTACCAAGAGCCCTTGAGGATAAAACTCAACATTTCAGTTGGCTCTAGATAAAGTGTATGGTTCACGAAACTTATCAAAATCATTAACAATGCGATTACCTGACCACAGATTGCCCTTGACTTTTACTTTTCCGGTGTTGCCCTCTGGTTTAGTACGAGAATTGTATAAGTACTCAGACCATCTTTTTGAGGCTAGGGCTTTTAAAAAATTGTCTTTTTGTTTTAGAACGACTTGAATGAAAACTTTAGATACCTATACTTGTTCAAATAATTTATACCTGGCAAAGGCAAATGGCGAATAGACAGATCGAATTTTAATATAAACTTAACAGGCGTAAAAACTAGTATTCACCAACTCCAACCTCGACTTTGCATTGTTGGAATCATCCATTAATATCAAACTTTATTTGATGAAAAGGTTTTTTTTAACAAAAATGTTATCACTAAATTTACTGTCAAAATGTGTTTGAATAATTCAGTTATTAGACCATCAAGTTATATCTAACAGGAAATTAAGAAAAAAACCACTAAAGTGATTATTTCGTATTACGTCTAATTTCTATTAGGAAAAATATAAAATGAGATTTTTTTAAGTTACATATTATCGCACCTCTGAGTTTTTCGAAATTCATGTGCGGAATTACATTTGAAATTTACCACGAGCTTTGCAGTGAAGGAAAACATCGTGAGGAAACATGCACAACCTGCGGAGCAATTCGATTGTGCGTGTGAAGTTCCCAATCCGCACTGGGTCCGCGTGGGAACTACGGCCCAAGCCCTCTTGTTCTGAGAGGATATCATTTAAAATCCAACAATAGATATGATTGGAAATTACGTATTTTGTTAAACCGTATAACATTAGCAGCAAAAATAAGTATTTAAAGTCTGAAGGCACGTTAAAAAGAAATACCTAAACCTTAACTATACTTAACTTTTATCATGCGACTAAGCCACTATCGTAATTATTTATTAATTTTGACTTTTGAAAATAAAAAGCCTTTTTTAAGTTCCTTTAAAAAAAAGTGGATTTTACATGTGTTAACATCTATATAAATAAATAAATAAATATCATGGGACACTTGACACCAATTGACCTAGTCCCAAACTAAGCAAAGCTTGTACTATGGATACTAGGCAACGGATAAACATAATTATATAGATTAATACATACTTAAATACATATTAAACATCCAAGACCCGAGAACAAACATTCGTGTTATTCACACAAATATCTGCCCCGGCCGGTTATCGAACCCGGGACCTCAAGCTTCGTAGTCAGGTTCTCCAACCACTTGGCCATCCGGTCATCTATATCTCATATAAAACTAGTACATTATGAAGTAAATAGGCTTATAGCAATTTTGCCTAATTTTTACAGAATTATTAAAGATTTTTTATAAAATTTTACTGTCGCGGTGATAAATTTTGGTGGATTATTGAAGAATATATTTGCAAATTACCTGACCTAATTTTTAATGCAAAAAATGCTTATTTGAATTAATGTTGATTTTACTTAATTGTTTATTTATTGTTATGTATTAGTGTGTACCCATATATGTATGTGTTGGTATTTATTTATTTATTTTTAATGTATTGTTTAGGTTAATTTAAATTTTTTGATCCTTTTATCTTTCCATTGTAGTGTCTACTCGTATTTCTGTTGTCCTTTCAACCGTTCAAAGGTTAACTGGAAGAGAAGCCTTTAAGGGATAAGTTCGCCTTTGTACATCTCTTTCTCTTGTTAATTGTAATTTTCAAATGTTTTATGTACACTAAAGAGTTACAACAACAAGTACTTAGAGCAAAGGTGTTAGGTGACTGGAGTAGTATGAGGCTCGTAAGAGTGAAACCTACTGACACCGCAGTTATGGTTTCGTGGTGTAAAGCCCTAAAAGGGTAACAGCGTAGTTTATTTTACCGGTAAAACAGGTAGGCGTTCAGTTTATTGGAAACCGCGAAGTCCCTTTATTTATTCAAGTCAAAAGCGGATGCTGAAGCTTTTTAAATGCCTATTTAAACATGAAACTTTTATACTTTATTTAATTTTTGTTTTACTTAAACACATATTGTTCGCTCTATTTAGACGATTATGATGAGATATATATGTATACCGCATTTTTATGATTTGGTAATAAGATACCTATAGTTTAGTCATGATTAAGTAAAACCATTAGTTAGGACTCTAAGTCGTGTATAAGGTAAGATGAACTTCAATCAACTCTGGATACCTCATTGGCGTAAGGTTTTTTCCATTTTAACTAAGTATAATAATTAAGTTCGACAGGAATTCAGTTTACTTCTCAGCTGCCGCAAAGTAGTAGGTATAATTACTTTAGAATCGGAGGTACATAAATGCAACAAAAATACAGGGTGTTCAGTGTTGCCTGGTCATTAAGTTGGCATATTTGCATATAAATTACAATCAGTAGACCTAAATGTGCACGTCATACTCTCGAGTTTATTTTTAACGAGATATAACATGGATAGTTCCAAAGATATGAGAGACAATCTTAAACTGACGAAAAAATTTCCTGCACCTAATACACATGCTTACCTAGTTTGTCCGTCTATCTATCTAGGTGCTCACCCACGACCTTAATATAAATTATGGACCTTGATATGGGACCTCGGCAAAGTAACGCCTGATTTAATCAATTATTTAAAATTGGTTCAACAATTAAGCCTTAGACATTATATGTAATAACAAAGCTGACTATAATTTTAATCCTTATGGGAATCACCCTTTCGCAAATATTATCGCGCTATACGAGTAGTTATAAGAGAGCTAAGCTGTTTGAGCGTTCAGGGTGTTAAAACTGAAAAACTGAGCCGCGAAACTATGTCAGGCTATAAACTGTATCCTTACCAACCCAGGTCAATAAAACCACGATTTAAATTAGTATTCAGCTGTACTCGGGATTATCTTATTATTTTCTCCCATTATTTAATAACTACATTGCGCAGACTTCGTTTAGGGTTACTATTACGGGTACGAGATTGACTATTAATTTTAAACAACCTATATATGTACATTACTTAAATCCGCCCCGCGTGAGATAATAATTTCTCAGATATTTTTAAAGGTGTCAGCGTTGACCATGTTATGATGTACCTAGTCGTAGACGTTACCAAACTACCTCTTTACTATATTATTAATTGTGCTGCGAGTTGCACAATTTATACTTATAACGAAACTATAGCCGGTGTATGTTGCTACACTTTCAGCCATGATAAAATCCTCAGAGCGTGAGGCTCGCTCATACTTAATCGAATTGAACCCAAACGTTTTCATTTCAAATTCCAAACTAGAAGTTGGAGAAATATTTCAATTGATTGATGATAGCAAAAAATCTACCGAATAGTAGAAATTTCTAAATGGTTTGAGATATTAAAAACCTAAACTTAACTCTTAGCACTTAGTAGTATCCGAAATTATTTTAAAATATTTATGTTAACATGGACATTTCGCATGGCAAGCTAAAATAAAAATAAATCACAGTCATGTAGTTAAACATCTGCATGGCCAGCTTTTAAACCTAAAGTAAACCACGTCCATGATAACTATGTAATCTGATTGATAATAAGAGGCTGAAAAAAAGACGAATCTGATTTCGCATGGCAGCAGTATATACTTAATAGATAAAACGATCAATACAATGAAATTAAATTGAAAGACGAAGAGCCGTGACTAAGAGCATTTGACAAAAACGAAATTTGCCTTACTATTTTACACTGATAGTGACATAATAAATAATAAATAAATAATAAAGATCTCAATCCACCATCACATAATTAAACTCATTGTTTGGTCTCCAATCCAAACAAAAATATATTACTTAAAACGTTTGCTGTGATGTGAACTAAGTAGGTCCAATGTGCAGACTTCGTTCACATGTGTGTAGATAACTAAATGTACCTAATGTAAATACACGCCAGGATAATGGGGTAATATTTTTATGATTGCTGTGTAAGTACATATAAAAGGTAAAACCAATTAAACAATCATATTTATACGATCTCATTTTATGCAGTCACAATCGACAGACCGTGCGCTGTAATTTATGAATGCGGAACTGTGATTAAAGTGATAATAATTCGAACGCAAAATGCGTTTTTGCATGCAAATGTAGGTGTTGAGCAAATATGTCAGTTAAGAGGTTGTTCGTGTAACTTGGTTGGAAACTGGTGCAAAGCAAACTGGTGCAAACCGCAGAACCAGTCGCTCGACAGGAAGCGGCCTCAGATCCCCCCCTCGCCCCGCGCCGCCCCCGCTCCGCGCCGGCACCTGCGCCGGCGATGTTGTCCAGACCAGACAAAGCGTATCCTTAAACACTTAGCAGGTACTTTGAAGACAAGTATGTGCCCATGTCTCTGAATAATAGTCCGAAAATTCATCTTTAAAAGCGTATTATTTTTATATCCTGCTTATTATGTAGGCACTTAGCCAACCTCTAGCATTCGATATTATTTATTTTATATCAGAAATAAAACTTATTCTAACCAGAGCTAGAGCAAACATGAACTTGCAAATTTATTTTATAGTGGGTTCGTTAACACTACGGTGTTTCATTACAAAGTTCATAACTTCAACGTTATGTTTTCTCATTGTCCAGCACCTCTGGTTTCTGGTAGATGGTCAAGGTTAACCGTGTGCTAGCGCACCGCAAACGACTATCAACCGCCACGTCACGTTTAGCGAAGTTACCTCGTAAGATATGATTTATAGGCGATACACGCAACGCCAGTGGATCAGACACTTTGTAATGCCTATAGAAAGATGTTACAATATATAAAACAAGATTCTAAAACTTTATCAAATGTAAAAAACCGAGTTACACTTCTAATTATTAAACTATGTAAGGGTGGAGGATATTAAGTCAGTGTAATTTAGAAAATACATAGTTTGATTTCTGAGAGAAACAATGAAGCCAATCGTGATGGAATCTGTCTAGATATAATCCTATGGCACAGAGTAGGTACTGTTATTGTGCCTATAAATATAATAGAGAGTAGGAACAAGGTGCGCGGACGGCGGCACGACTCGGCCGCGCAGGAGCACAAAGCAGTCGCGGCCGGTGGCGGCGCGGCGCATCACACAGGCTAAAGAAACAATCTTAAAGAAAGTAGAGCAACTCTTTTATTTATTCGGTGCAGTGGCGGGTGCGAGCGAGATGGACCAGTGAAACTGGCTCATTAAAATAAAAATCCGATTTTCGAGTGCAACGCGCGCGAAGTAGAATAAAAGTTTCCGACGAAATTTGCTCGAGTTATTCCAAAAAAGGCGCGCGAAACGCCTTCGCAATGAGATCGTGAGATATAAGTGGTGTACGGTGAAACCGACCGCGATTGCCTGGCCTTCCGCGTGCAGCGCCGAATATCGCCGAGGTAGCTGTTGCAGTGGTGTCGCACATGCAATAATCCCGAGGAATAGAAACAAACAAAAAAACAATATTTACATTATTGGAATTACGACCAGTACAGGTTTCACGCCCCTACCCGCAAACACTATAATGAATATTACCTCGTGAGTCAACGCAACTCACGCATTTGTCACTAAGTGCTGCCATTACCATACTCGCTGCAAGTTATTTTAATTCTTAAAACACAGAATGAAATTTTGCCAATGTGCTCCGGTCGGGACTGTAAGGTTTCGATACAATTATTTGTGAACCAGTGATCTTATTTTCGATGTCTGGGTGGCGCGTGGTCCGCATGTAATATCTAGCATTCATTAAGGTGCTACGTTATGAGTGGTTATTCTTTAGCCGAGCTAATGGAGTCTCGGCCTGACTGATATTTCCAGTGCCGTGCACGTCAATTAATACACAAGCGAAATTTTCCGAAATAATAACTGACACTTTCACTTTTGCGAGTCCTTTCTAGTTAGCTCTTAATGTCTGAATAAATTTCATGATTTATGCACTTTTAAGTACTTTTCGATGTAAACTGCAATTGCTAAGACTTAAATAATCTTGGTGATTGTAATTGTCTATAAAACACTTAAATACATCCTTGGCGCCAGTTTATTGAGGAAGGTAAATTGGTAATACAATGTGTACATCAACGAAATTCGAAATAAGTTAATTGGAAAAATAAGAGCAAATCTATGTAGTGTTAACCGGGCAAGTGTAATTAGAACGCGTGCACCCAGGTTTATTGAGGGATTTAGCGTGTTATTTTAAGACAAGATTTCCCACTTCACTGAGAATGAATGGAAAAACCATTTATCTTTTCTTTAAATACATATGAAAACACCCAATACTCGAGAACAAACACATTCAGTTTCTCTAACCAATACACTATCCGGTCGTCAAATAAAAAAAAAACAAATGTACTTATACCCATAAATTATTCGAGGCCCTCTCAACATACTCTTTCATCTATTTCACCCAACCCTAAAAATAGCACTCGAAGCGGTTAAACAGGTAGTTAATGTGTTGAAATTAATGTTCAAGGTATACCGGAATTGCATTGGATTGGCGAACATTGTAGTTATGTGGATAGTGGAGTGGATGCAGTTCGTCCGGGGTGCGAGGTGCGACGTGTATGTGACTGACGAAGCTGCAGCAGGTTTCTCTTTGTCTCGTGAGGCGTCATGAAGGAATGCTCATGCGAGTGCGGTAGTCACGAGCGGCGTGCGGTTACGAGTAGATCGAGTTGTCACGTCAATCTCGCGGAGAAACCGACTCGCACTCGACTTACTGACTTTTATTTTATTTATTCACTTTTTGGCCCAGTACAGGTCAACTCAATACTTTCTTACTATCAATTTCTAAGATAAGATCTTTGATACTCAGACGAATATACCTACCTACTGGATTATAATTTTATTTAACGACATAGGTAGGTTTCTTTTTAACACAGATTTTCCAAGTACCTACATAACATTAAATTGACAAGTCATCGGTTTTTTACCAATTCTGTAGTAAATACCTACCATCGTGGTTCAAGCAAGATTGATCGATTTAACTGGAATTATGTGCCTCTATATAGTCAACTCATTAAGCATGTCTTTAGAGACAGTTAAATCGATTAGTCTTGCTTGAACCACGTTGTTGTTGTTGTTCTTTAAAATCTCAACTACAAAACATGGAAAAACGCAAAGCTCTTTATTTTTGGCGTATATTAGAAATAAAATACTACTTATGTACAATCAAGGTCATAAATATATGTTCGTTATCAAGATGTCAAAAATATCTATACACCTTTAAGCTAGAAACACAGTGACGGAGGAGGCGGATGTAAGGCGCGGCGCGGAGGCAGTACCTACCGGTTGTAATATTCGAGCTAACGTGAAAGAGACCACACAGAATACAGCGCCATGCTTATTTCCCGCGTGGTAGGTATTCTGTGTGGCCTCTTTCATGTTAACTCAAATATTAAAAACGGTACCGCCTCCGCGTCGTGCCGTACCGCTTCGCCTCCGCCGTCAGTGTGTTTCGAGCTTCATAACAGAGACGTGGAAGATCGACCTTCACCCATCTGATAACAGGATGAGACGGCTCTTAGACCATTAAGGCCCTAAACATAAGCTATGGTTGTATAGATTTTGTTTTATGCCCTCGACTGTATACAATCACTGAGACAAAATACTTTAAGTAAATAGAAATCCCACTAATATTATAAATCCCACTATCCCACTAACTACTAATTCTATCCTACTAATATTATGAATCCCACTATCCCACTAACTACTAATCCTATCCCACTAATATTATAAATCCCACTATCCCACTAACTACTAATCCTATCCTACTAATATTATAAATCCCACTATCCCACTAACTTCTAATCCTATCCCACTAATATTATAAATCCCACTATCCCACTAACTATTAATCCTATCCCACTAATATTATAAATTCAACTATTCCACTAACTTCTAATCCTATCTCACTAATATTATAAATCTCACTATCCCACTAACTACTAATCCTATCCCACTAATATTATAAATCCCACTATCCCACTAACTATTAATCCTATCCCACTAATATTATAAATTCAACTATTCCACTAACTTCTAATCCTATCTCACTAATATTATAAATCTCACTATCCCACTAACTACTAATCCTATCCTACTAATATTATAAATGTGAAAGTTTGTGAAGATGATTGGAGGTTTGGATGTTTCTTACTGAATCACGCAATAACGGCTGAACGGATTTATATGAAACTTGGCGTACGGATATTAAAAGATCTGCATTGAGACATGGAATACTTGATATGAGAGAGAGAGAGAGAGAGAGAGAGAGATTTATTTACACATATTCGATACACATAAAAATACATTAGATGGAGAGAACATCTAATGCGGGCGAAGCCGCGGGTTAAGGCTAGTAGGTATTATAAATGCGAAAACTTGTTAGTCTGTTTGTTTGTTTGTTACGTCATCACTTCTAAACTGCTGAACCGAATTAGACAAACATCGGTATACGAGAGATAGTTTGAGTTCTGGGGAAGAACATAGGATAGTTTTTATCCCGAGGCGATAGAATTCTACGCGGACGTTAACGGCTAGTATCAATATTTAGTATGTAGTATGCTTCAAATGTATAGGGTTTGTTGCAATACGTACGACCATTCATAAACATACTGAATGTGTCTATCGCATACGTGAAATAGGAATTCTAAGGGGTCGGATAGGATTTTAGTTTTTCATTTGTATATGATTTTGAAGTTTAGGCAGATATGGATATTTATACGTTGAGTATTTTGTATAGTATGCTTCAAATTAATCATGTTTTCAATACGCTAGGTTTTGTAAAAAAAATAAGAAACCCTAATCGAAATGAATCCATTAGGTATGTATTTCATAAATTTCATATGTTTATGTTTTAATCGTGTCCAATCCCACAAACCTCAGCTTGAGATTCGATAGGTCAGACGTCAGATAATTGTTATTGTTAAATGAAATCTCTAACTGACTAGCGCTCGTGAAAAACAAGAAATATTATTGTACCTAATATTTGTGACGATGTGGGAAAATGACTCGGCAGGATCTTAATTATTTCCCGCACGATTCCTTAACTCCTGAGTCCTACCTAACTTTTTTTAAAAGACAGTACTTAAAAGTAAGACCTAGACCACAAAACACAGATAGTTCAGAAATCAATCTCCATACAAGTGCGCTCGAGCAATAATGGAGCAACAAAAAAAAAGTTATTATAACTGTTCAGTGGACGGTTGTTTAAATTAAATAATCGTGAATTTCGCCAATAACGAAATCGTCGCAAGATATTTTCTGTGACAAATTTATAATATAGGTAACAATGACATTAAAATTAAAATATTTTAGTTATTAATTTTTACTTCCATTCTTCCCTTTTCATTCTCAACAATAAATCAAACATAAGCCATAGTTGATAATCTTAGAACGATCGCCGAGCGTAGGTAAGAAAAGTGAATTACATAAAGGAGATTGACTTCTGAACTATGTGTTTTGTGCCTAGACGTGGTTCACCAGCTTTGTTATTTTGAATATTGTCTTAAAATTCTTTATTCAAAGAACAATTTGTACTTTATAAAGTGCATTCGGCCGTTATTTTTAGTAAACATTAACAGGTCCTTTATAAAGTATGCGAGGGCTCATGAGGTCGTAACGACATGGTAAAGTAAAACCAGGAGACACTCGTATTGGACACATCCGCCATCAGGCCCGAGAGCGCGTGCAGGATCAGGACAAGTCACGGAGCGCGGCTAAAGACATTGTTATGCGTCCGGCTTCGAGTACTTGTATAATCACTGCCTACCGCAACGTCTCGTCACTAGATCGTAAATTATTCGTACGTACCATGCTTACCATTATTATACTGATATTATTATTATTATATCTTAAAAGAGTCAAGAGTACAGACTTCAAATTTGGCAGACATCCTCGAGGGTCACAGTTGAAATGAGAAACGAACTAAATTTTTCTTATAAGTACTAATGAATGACTGAAAATGCATAACCCTATTTACCTAATCTTTTGGAACTATTATAAACTGATTTGGCAGATATACATACATATAATGTAATTATTCCTTGAGGGTTATATTTAGTTAAAACGTATTGTTTAAGTTTAAGTACTTATAAGAAATATAGATGAGTAAAGTGTGCGTCTAACTATAATCTCTTTATTAAAAGAAAATCATAGCACCTGTACCGAAACAAAGTGAGTTTAGTAATGTGGTATTGATAATCAATGCCTTTTAGCCCTGAAAGCCCGCCCCATAGAAATATAATCCTACTAATCCTAATATTTAAATGCAAGAGTTTGTGTGCGTGTGTGAGTATGTTGGTTGCTCCGTCACGCAAAAGCGGCTGGACGGATTTGGATGAAATTTGGTATGTAGATAGCTGGACATCTGGAATAACACATAGGCTACTTTTTATTCCTATATTAGGCATAAAATCTGGAAATTTCAACCGCTGGGTTAAGAGTCTTGAAATTTTGGACAGTTGTTTTTAACAAACTCTCAATGAAGACCACGATATAAATTTTGGGAATTCCCAGGGGAATTATATCAAAACACAGAATTTAAATTATTACTACGAGATCCAATAATTTACGCATGCGAAATCGCGGGTACACACTAGTGTATAATGAGATATCAGGATTTCTCTAAAGCGAGTAACAGCCAAAAATAAATGCATCGCGCTCGAGCCTAAATCGCATGCGACCGGTTTTTTATCATAGCTACGTAAAGGGGCAAGCGTCGCGCGTCGCCCACGGCGGCAGGTACGTGAGCGTGGGCGACGCGGCCCCGGCGCCGACGCCGCGCGTCCGACCGGACACCCGACCAGGGACAACTAACTTGACTAAACTCTTCTCACCTAAAATGTTAAATTTTGTATTCACACCTTAATTTAGATATCTTGGCATGGTTAAACGGAATCACGGGGAATTCGTACTATCATATGTTAAAAGAGAACTATTAATATCACAATCAAAAATATGATCGAAATTCTGATAAAAGGCAAGGCAGAGTATTTTGCAGTAGAGAAGGATGCGAGTATAGCGCGCGCCAGCAGCGGACTGCGGAGCCGGCGCGGCGCAACCGGATGTCCCTCGGCAAATGCACAATCACACTAACACAAACTCTCACGAATTTTTCTCCCAACGCTTTCACGACTTCCACTAATTATTATCCACTTTATCGGGCATCTTCAATTTGATTTACGGTCTAGCTCTCACACAGCTCAATTGGTACACTTTTTCTTTTCGGCAAGGTGATTTAAGTGTAGGTACCTTACATAGAAGTGATGCCATTATAAGCCGCTTCGACCTCCTTCGGTACCTACTGCTCGTTATCTGCGAAGCGTTTTTCTACAAATGCAAGTTATTAATTGAGCGGCGCGGGCGCGGCCACTGTGGCCGCCGCGGCGCGCGCCGGCGTCCAGCGCCCTCCGCGCGAGCGCCGACGCACGCACGCTGCCGTAATGTGATTAAGCTCTAATGAGCATTTTGTTTTTAATTATAGGTGTCTAGTGCCTCTACCATTATTGGTCGTTAAGTAAATTTAGAAAGTTAAATTTGCAACATACAATTTATGGTATATCATTATTACAAAATGTATTTCACTCGAATTTTATCGATTTAGCGAAGAAGTACCTACGAGTACCACTCAACAACTTTTAGTCATAAATGTCTAGAACACACGAGATTAACTTAAAATATCATCAACGCTTTTCCACGTTTATTACAGAGGTAAGTATATGGTCGTTAAGACTTGCGAAAGCCAACATGATATTGAGTTCCTTACTTAATCAATGAACGAGTGAAATTTTAATATTTGAAACAGTTATAGTAAGCAAGTACAAACATTACATGCTTGCAATAACTATACAAAATCAAAACTTTCACCAACCCCGAAAATATTATTAATGTAGTCAAAATATCACGAACAGGACTTATCACGCCAACACACACGAGTAATATTTACCTCGACGTTTCGGCAACATTACAGTGGCATAAAATTTACCAAGTGCGGGTAGTTCGTGATACGAGTGCCGGTACTATTTGTGATCAAGTGCGGGTAGTTCGAAGGACTCCCGCTGCTAGGCAGACTTGACACCCCACACTTCAGTCTACTCGTGACCACGGCCACTGTAATGTTGCCGAAACGTCGAGGTAAATATTAGGTACTCGTGTGCGTTAGCGTGATAAGTCCTGTGCGTGGTATTTTGACTATGAGGGAAAATCACGAAAGTTTAAGACATTATATATTATTAATGTGTTAGAAACTGGTCAACTGATTTGAAGCATACAACGGTAAGCACTATACTTATCGCTTAATCGGGCAATGGACGTAAACAACACACGACACGTGGGAATCGGTCTAACTGATTTTGAGTGAAGAGATAACCGAGCGCCCGGCGGCCTGATGTTTTGACCTTTAAAAGATATGTCTGAAGCAATAAAAATCAACCAGCGAATACGATTTGAAGCCGCGGTTGATGTCTTAAACATCCGAGAATGGAAATCAAATGATGATAATCTAAAAACGAATTAAACAAATGATTGATTAATAAAATTATACTTATAGGTCCAAGTTACTTGCACTACTTACGAAGGCTATTTTGAGAAATTACCCAGTGCACAAAAATAATAGATTTGACCATGATACTAAACCCGAGTAATGTAATGTTGTAATCTTTTAGTAACATGGTTGCGTCAACTGGTATGTACGTGTACACATATTAAGAAATGTAAATTTGTTCGCACACGCGTGATAAATCGAAATAAACGTCTTTGTCTTATTGGAAAGATCAAGACTCCCGAAATACATTATTGCAGGTTCGTCTTATCAGATGACACAAGTTTTCTAGACTTCACCAAAAAAGTAGTAAAATAAAATTGATTAAAAAAATGTTTTCGGCTTTCTCTACATGTACTTAAATGGGAATTATTTTTTGCCTCCTCAACACTCGTGGTATGCTTGGATATGGTCTTTTAAAAAACAGGCTTCCCATGAACATTATTCGTTTCAGGGAATCGTTTGCAAAATATTCTGCCCTCCTAAGACAAAAGGCGCTATCTCAATAAAATAGCTTTTCTGTCATTTACACCATTCGATGCAGAATATTTTAAGCTACACAATAGTACATATTAATAATAACTCAAGTATGTTTTTTTTTAGATAGCGCCTTAGTTTTGGCTTAGGAGGGCAGTATTAAGCTTTATAGTGTTAATGTTTGTAAGAGTTCAGTCAAGTGTCAGCCAGCGATAAAAATTATAACAACAAATTTAAGATGAAAATTATCACAGCTTAATATTGCAAATTTGTCGCATTTCAGAACGGAACCTAACACTTTGCGTGGTCTAACGCGCACTTGCCGATGCACGGGAGATGAGCTATAGATAGGTATGTACTATTTCGCTCCGCATTATTTTAGCAGCATTTTCATAAATATTTGCTTTCAGAATCAAGCTAAACAGGATGCAATAATAAGTCAGGTTAATTAGCGATTCAGTTAGCAAATGGTCAAGTGCTGGTATGTTGAAAGTGTCAGCATATTAAAAAAAGAAAAAAATATATTCGAAGAGTGGAGAGTGCGTTGACGAACGAACGTCCGCCTACCGTTGACAAGCACATCAATTAAATCACTACTTTCATTTAATGAAATTAAAGTGATTAAATTTTAAAAGCAAAATTTAGGATTGCAATTAACAACTAATTATTTTCACTTTCTGAAGTTTGATTTGTGCTCTACTCGTATTTAGGTGGTTTTTTGCTCAAGCTAAAAATTTTGTTTGAAAAAAATTTGTGCATAAATAAGATAGAGTACACAACGCGTCATTAAAAGGCATAATCCTAACTTGAAGTACTTACAGCGAAACTTGTAATTAAATCAATTTTATTTATGTACCAACAATTATTGCTTTTTGGAGATATTCTACATATATATGTACCTACTCGTAGTAAACCAAAAAAAAAATTCTCAATTTTGGTCCGACATTGCGGCCAAAAATCAGTTGACTTCTACATTATATAATATATACAAGTAGGTAAATAATGATCTGAACAGAGGTACTGTATCTTAAGTCAGCGTTTACGATAAGTTTCTGTTTTTTATTATTAGTAAGGGAGTATAGGTACAGACCTATTTAATCTAATAAGAATAAGCAAAGGTATTCGATACATTTCGCATGCATAGCAGAGTGTGGCTACGTCATGACTTTCCTTAGTTGTCGGCCGGCGTCATCGGCCGGGCGGCGGCACCGTGCGGCGTGCGGCACATGTGACGCAAGGCTTCATTAACCGTAAAGCGGTGTCGGCGGCGCGGCACCGCACGCTATCTGCACTGACTCATTGCGAGATTCGACCGCCGTGAGAGCCACGTCAATCACCTAGCCCTCCGCTAGTGCTGTACAACTTCAAGTACCACGGTGGATCTCATGTTCACTTTCTCCTATCGTGATAAGGAAAAAAATCTGACTAAATAAACAAAACAACATCGATGGTTGTAATTAGCGTTGCGCTAACATGCTGTGCGCAAAGAAAACAAGCCATTTATGTACCAAAGCAATAAATACCTAGTTGGCTTGATATCCTTGTCTGTGCATCTGTGATGTGCAGTGCGAAATTCACTAAACTGTCTAATGCGCAAGTATATATTTTGAAAATAATTTGGTGATGTACGAGTACCTAAGTTGGCCTGAAGAAACATAATTTTCTTACATTTAAAATCATTATACAAAAATTGGTTCTTGTTTGTAGGTTTTGTTCCGTCATATTGCGCAATTTTATTACAACTAATTTTTAACATTAGTAATATTTGTAGCTGTTACGTCATAATATATCCTATTAAAATACCAAAGTCTAGAACGATATGATATTTTAATATTAAATGATGACAAAACTGTTTTGCCGATTAAAACCGTGAATGAAAGAATTAGTTAGTAATTTTTAATGCTAAATGATAACAAAATGAAATTGATAGCAAACTTCAAAGAAATCGAATCGGAAAATCTAGTCCTCACATTCTTATTTTCATTGAATCTATAATCTTATGTAGTTTTATAATATTCTTGACTGTGGTTGAAGTTAATTAACACTCGGGGAAATTCATAAACATGAACATATTTAATATCATGCAGTCTTAGCACTTACACGATTTCTCTCTATGTAGAGCTTAATTGATGAATATTGAATACTAATATTTTTTCTGATAAGGGAAATCATGTTTGATGAGCAGTGATTGATTAGACATATTGTGTTGAATTTCCAATAGCTACTAAAGTACCATGATTGACTTATATTATTGGTTATTTAACGTTTTAGGCGTTGCATACAAAAATTTACAAAAGGTGCTAAGAGTTATAGCTGTTTACTGATGAAGATGACCGCAAGAGGTACTTGACCAAGATGGAAACGCGATGTTGAAGAAATATTTGACATGCAACATCTTTCAATGTTGCGAACGAGGGACTCATGTAGCTCAAAGTAGCACAATGTTACCTAAATCGATGTTTGGTTATATTTAATGGCATGCACTTAGTTTAATTAAAAAAACCGCATTCAAATCAGTCCACCCGTTTCAGAGCTACGGTGCCACAGACAGACACACAGACACACATAGCGGTCAAACTTATACCACTTTTTGCGTCGAGGGTTATTTAGTGCAGTCACGATACTCCGTTAAAAGAGGGTCGCGGCAAAAGTAGCTCCACATTTCAAAAGTAAAAGTGTATGCAAATTGTTATAGTATGAATTTAAAATTAGATCAAAAATAGTGGAAAAAATCAAGCGTACCTATTGAGGCGAGTGATCGATTTGGAGCGATAATAGAGCAAAATAACGCGTGGGCGCAGCGCGGGCGCAGCGCGGGCGGCGGGCGGAGCTGCGCCAACCGGATCTAGGACCGCGATAAATCACGCCGCGCAGCGCCGCCGCCACTAGCCCTCACTAATATATAAGTATTCATATTCTTAACGTCTAACAAAAGTCACCAATCGCCTATACATAATATTAAACCCAGCCATAACAAAAGATCAAAACGATCACATTCACCAAAGACTAATTGTAAATTAAAATAAATTGTTGAAGCTTCATGCAACTTGATTTCAAAGTCAAAACTTGACAAGGTGAAATAACCTCATCAAATATTGTCATTGAATGGGGAACTTTAACCCATAGCTTTTAAAAATAACACTGAATTTTGAGAATGGTAAGAGATACTCAAAGCCTAACGCCAACACCATGTGAGTCAATAACTAGTCACGAAGCTAGAATGTAAAGACATATAAAATTCTGTACGAAGCTAGAAATAATGGACACCTTTTGTTTTAGCCGTAGCTTAGGTATTCTTTGTTTCATTTACGCCGTGATCATGGTTTGGGTGTTGAGACGTGTCGCGCTGGCGCGTCGGCGGCGGCCACTGCACTCGCTTCGATTTCACTTTTATTAGCAATTCACTTAATTGGATACCACAGTTGCGGTTTTATTCATTTTGCAGATTCATCTGAGACGCTTTTGTGCTCTTACAAAGCCTATTAAAGGTACATTTAGGTAAAGTTTATTAAAATTAGTTTCTTGAAAGCTGGCATTAACCGTGTTTCTGGTGTAGGTATTCGTTACACATCGCGCGTGTAGTAAAGGACGGCGCGTAGGTAACACATAGGTACGGTTTAAAGTAGTGTTTGTAAACCTATTATTTATTAGTATTTGTAGAAGTTACTAAAAAAATAATATATTTATATATACTTGCTCTCTTTGTCTTAAACAGCAGCTCTTAATTATGGCGAAGTACTATCGAAAAGCATGTTTGTCGGGCCTATGCTCGGCAGTGCCGACGTAGGTACAGGTGATTAATTAAAGAATACTTGCGCGACGAGTGTTCATGCAGGTACAACCGAGAACCCACCATGTAGCCAGGTAATTAACGCACAATGCGTAGTGCGTGCACAAAGACACAGTTAGGCAAGCACAAGCAGAGTTCATTTTCGCAAACTTCAATTTAAGCAATGACCACCAGTTAATAGCTCGCAGAAAGTTACCGAGTAGGTGTATTATGGTAAGATTTTGACAATTTAAACCAATAATATATTCATATAGTGCTCAATGTACAGCTTGTATATTTTATTTCCAAGTATATTCATTATAACCGAAGAAGGAAGGTTATCAATTTGGTTAATTTTTTTTATGTTTGTTACCTCAGAACTCCGTCAACTATGAACCTATTTGTTTTTTTTTATCGTTCGTCTAGGAATGCTTTCAATTAGATCCCATAAGCACCAAATCAGGATCTGATGGTTGAATCCTAAAGAAATCGAGGGAATTCTTCAAATATTGTAGGAACGCCTATGGTAATTTCGATATGTTTAGGAGTAACTAGTGCATTTGCTCTTGAAAATCATAATTTGGTGAAGTGGAACTGATGATGAAGACCAAATTTGACCAATGGAGCGACTACTCAATAACAAGTACTTCACGGGTTGAATTTCAATTACTTTAACGCAGTTGCAAAGCAATTTAAGCTCATCGTAATTCATATGGTGAAATGGAACGGGTGATGAAGCACCAGGACTCCTCAATAATGAACGTCTCTGCATCGGAAAAAGCAATTTTTCGTAAAAGGTGACGAGCAGTTGACATAAAACTACTTATCTTAGATTTCTATCTTGGATCTTTTACACTAAAAAGCGTGAAAAAAAAATTATAAGAAAAAAATAGATCCGACTACAAAAAAATCATGAAAATAATTTTCTACCACTCTGAAGTCGGTACCTCAGCACGAGACATCAGGAGTGATTAAAGCCCAATATACTCGTATAGTTGTAGGTGAGGTAGACGATTATAGGTCCACTCCTGCTGGCTCGTGCTGAGGCACCGACTTCAGACTGGTAGAAAATTATTTTCATGGTTTTTTGTAGTCGGTTCTATTTTTTTGTTATATTTTTTTTTTGTAAATTCAGTTCGCCTGCATTAAATTAATTATAAACTGGTCGTGTTACCAATAAAACTTAGACGATTCTTGTAAATGTTTTTAGCATAAGTATTTAAGTTGAAAGAAAACTGTGTTTTTGTGTTAAAGCCATTAACAAAATTATTTTTTACGGCAGCTAAGAGTTGAGCTACGATAAGTGCTTATAGCAAATGATTTGCATCGCCCACCCTAATCAGAAGATCTTTTTAATGTCCCGTAAGATCTTGTAAGATCTCTTTATTATTGGTCTGTCTGTCTGTCTGTGCGTCCATTTATCCGTATATAAAGATACTTTTACAGTTAAGTACATTAAATTTTGTTTTTATGACTGTCTGTTTATGTCTGTAACCATCTAAAATGGCCCTACACTGCATACATTTTGCTTGCTTGTGAGAGGGACTCTGCCGACACTGAACATTCAGTTTCCTACAAAGTATGGAACCCTCTGTGCGCAAGTCCAACTCGCACTTGACGGGTTTTTTCCTTATACAGAAAAGGCCTTTAACGAAATGGCTATAATGAAAAAAATATAGAGCTATTAAATACTCTTATTCACGCTCCATCGGACTTCCTTGACTAAAATCGTCGGAGTCAAAAATATACCAACTACATACATACTTACCCGATATTATGCCCGATGCCGATTATTGAAACCACACGTACGTGAATATAAATTCGAAACCAGTGTCTGTGTATTGATGGTGTATTGTATAATAAACTATAGCTCAAATTAAAGCGACAACAATATAGTTGACAAAGTAATTTTTTAATCGTATTTCAAATTCTGTTAAAGTTTTCATCGTTTCAGAATGTTTATTTTTTACACAAAATGTCTACTTCTGGAACTTTTAATTTTAAGTTTAGAGGTAAGTACATACTTACGTATACAAGGAGCATGAAATGCACTCCCACTTATTTAAAGAAGGTAGGTACTTCTGGATCTTAGTATTTATATCCATAAGAGATGGTTTGTCCAGCCCCTAGAATTCACTATTCTTGAGTATAATATAGGTAATAAATAGGTAGGTAGGTACTATTTTTTGTCGGAATAATTTTCTTCGGCTAATTTCTTCGGTCGTAATTTTACAGCTAAAAGTTTTTCTGAGGATAGTGGAATTAACGGCAAAAAATATTCACCATATTGTAAAAAGCTTAAGGTCATTCCAACTAATGGAAAAGTACATAATATTATTTACACCTCGAATCGATTTTAATTCCACGGTCGGCAGCCCGATTGAATAACATAATGGTTTGTACCACGGATGTTGTTAAAACAAAGTCTGCATGACTTTATTTAACTTAAGTTTACAAAGCAGGACAGACTTTGAGCTGAAACAGCAAATACAAGTTTTTTTGATTGAGACACGGACTATACCTACCATGCGCCATATAAATCTGACTAAAAGTTCGTTACTTAATACTCAGTCTTTACGTTACTCCCGGATTGTGTTCGAATCGCTTAACGGTATAGTGCCTATTCTATTATTGGAATTATACCTTTATAGTTTTTGTGGTAGGTACTAGTCGTGGCAATGAACTTTTAGGCAAATTTAAGCGGCGGAAGGTATACAATGAATTCTATGTATTTTTTTTTTAGTATTTATTACGATTACAAGCTAGCAAACTTGCAATAAAAATGATATAAGTATCTTTTGACGTATTTTTCTCAGCTCAACTAACCATTTAGGTATTGAACTATTGTTAATTATTAAATAAATAACATCATTCATTACTTTGTTTCCATTCCTATGAAAGATATAAATTAAAAGTTAAATAAGCTACCTAATTTGTTTGTCACATACACCATACAGAGTTAAACAACTGGCTAGGAAGTAATTATTTGTTTAATTTCCGCGTCGAGTGTCACTAGAAGGTCGTTTGAAAAGTCATTATGCAGTTTGTGCTGGCTGTTGAATTTGATACCTTAGAGCAGGTTAGCTACACGGCACGGCCAGCAACGTATACGTTAAAACAAAAACGGCTCCGATTTATTTAAAAAAAACCGGCCAACTGCGAGTCGGACTCGAGCATCGAGGTTTCTTTACAATTTTGTAGGTATCTATGAAAATTCAGTATTAGCAAAGCCTCTCTCCTAATAAGCAAAATGGTAATTTTAGATGGTTATGAACATAAATAAACAAACATAAAAAATTAAGATTTTAAGACTTTGTCTTATTGGATGTGCTTAAGAGCTACATTTGTACAAAAAAGGGTCTCGACAAACGGGTGGACAGATAGACGGATGGACAACAAAGTGATCCTACCAAGGATCCGTTTTTACCAACTGACGTACAGAACCCCAAAAACGTTGAAAACGTGAGATTCAGTCAGATTGCTGCTTTTTTCACAAAAAAAAAACCATAATTATCCTGTCACCAAAACAAATAAGTCACATAAATTAATCCGTTCTCAAGTGCAGATCTCTGATAAATTAATGCGACAAAAGAACTTTATACAGGAGGAAAATGCAGGTGAACTGTGTTTTGAAGATAAATTTATGGGTTGCTGTTCTTTTTGCAATGTATCTTATAGCTATTACAATCAGATAAAATTTTATACATAAATGATATTCTTTTTTAATCAATTAATAATAATTATAATATAAAATATATATTTGCATTGTTATCTATCATCTAGGTATTCATTTATTGAGTAAATAGTAGCATAGATATCATGAATTCTTTAAGTTTATTTATAAATATTTTTTCGTTATTTTCATTTTGTATGGTGTTTGGTAAATAGTTTGTTATACATACATATTGTATATTTTTAATACGACAGCAACACGGCACCCCATGCGTCAATCATATATTTATACTACCGGGTGTCGCCTGTAATATGAGCAAATAATTAAAATATAGAACAACATTAATTCAGCGACTTTTAAAAATAATTATTTTTTTAATTTTTATTACACTTTTAAGTTTATTCGAAGTAGCAATGTAAAGCAAAATGCTTGATTACTTTGTAGGGTGACAGGCGACGTCAGTTGGGTTTTAGGGTGGCTTACATTGATAGCATGACATTGGCCCAAGCCTTAAGGCCGCCATTGAGGGAATAATAATAATAATAATACATTGATAGCAGTATTTAATTTGTACGAGAACGCCCCGCTGTACCGGCTTAGGACTGCGCTCAAATTCATATTGTCAACAACGTATTGGAAAGACTTTCACTGGCACTCTGTCATCGAATATTCCAACACAAGAAACCAGTTCCTAATTCTAACTTGTTAATTTTTTGCCACAGGTCTGCTCCATGTTACACGGGTTGATAGCATAATTGTTGCACATTAATTTTTCTTATCGAAAGACTTAAAGTAAATGAGTTACAGCCTTTTATTTTGGTCTAAGTTTAAGTTGCTAGGTAATTAATCAAAGTTAAGAAACTACAAACATGTTTGTTTTACATAAGCCGTTGACGTAATCTCGGCGGTCTTAAAAGTTTTTGATGAAAAGTTTTATGCAGTTAATTTATTAGCAAGGTGTACCTTCAATACTTTTTTAATTCAGGGCAAATTGTATGCACAGTCGAAGAAACGGAATCCTGTACCGAAGATTATTTTTTATAATATTGATATTGTCTAAAAATGTCTACAATTTTACTATATTTAGCTTTTGTCAGGGACTGTTTGCGTAGAATTGTTCATTATCAATATCCAGCGGGAACTATGCGATTGCAATTTTCCCGGATAAAAACCATTTTACGTCCTTCTTGGGGTCTCAAATACCTCCACAACAAGTTGACGGTTAAATGTTATGAAATGAAAAACATTGTGTATATAGCGCGAATAGTACTGGAATGACGTACTGTCACGGGGGAGTGTCCGGGGAAGTTGTTCTTATGAAGGAAGAAGACAGGAATAGGGCAGACAGTGATATTTATTTAGGATAATAATAAAAGGCAGCTGCGGACAAACAGACGCGGTCTTAAGTATCTAAAAGGTATGCTTTGACACTGCATCAACTATTATAAAAATACATAGTTAATCAACTTACGTTTCGTGCCCAGTTCTTTATTTATATCAATGGCACTGAAGTCCAGCAGTATTACGATCTAATGATCTTATGAAACTTCACAAAATGCACTGTACAATTATAAAACCTTCCTTCGTGTAGGAGTAGTAAATTATGAGCTTGTTATGGAGTTTTAAGAGATTTATAGGATCTAGGATAAAGAAAGGTAAGTGTTTAGCTCGGAGGCTCTGAATAGAATGGCTACTTGACGTAAATTGAACAGGTGTGGAATTTAGAAAAGGAAATTTGAATTTAAATGTTATTTTTTCGAATATGTGCTAAACCAGACAGTACAAAGAGTTAGGATGAAACGAGCTGTATGACACCTCGTTACAGTACATCTACTAATTAAACCCTCTGTCTTCGACTTCGGCCTTCTAATGCACTCTCGTTCATAATTCCTTATTTACCGCCCTTAAGACTTTATTATTTCATTGCTCGTAAACATAATCCTAAGAAGTCAGCTAACTTGTCTACAATGCTCTGAATGAAACCCGTACGCCTAATGTCTTGGCATTACAGCCCAAGAACTAGTTTTTTTATTTGTGGCACCATAAATCATTATATAGTTCCTTGTTAGTTCAAGCAAAGAGTTTACGAGTCTTTTACGAGTACAAAATAAAAGTCTGGCATTAAATTTAGCATTAACACCAATTTAATTGCAATTTTTCTTTTTCTTGCTTCAATAATACATTAATATTTTTTAGTAACAGATTTAAAGACAATTTTGAAATTATTATTTAAAATTTAAACTGTTACCGGAAAATTTAGAAAAAAATCAGAATAGCAGTAAATATATCAACAAGAAAAATTATAGCGGCTAAGATTGCTTGAGAATTATTAGCAGTTTAAGAGGAAATAGCAGCCTAAGGTATAAAACGTACCTAAAATGTTATATACATATTTTTATTTATTTTATATATATTTTATAGGATGCCGTACACAATACAAAATCCTTAAAAAAATATTACTTGATTTGTTCGTAATGGCTACGGAACCCTAATCCTGGACGTGTCCGACACGCTCTTGGTCGGTTTTATTTTTATCTGCTTTGGGAAAGGCAATGGGATTAGAATCCATACATCGATTAGATAGAGACACTCTTAGTTGATAATTTTTTCTTAAGGTTCTTAGCACTAGGAGGTATAATCTATAAAATATTGAATTGTTTCCGCACAAATATGACGAAAAACATTGTCGGTTTTACGTGCGCTATATGAATTACGTTTAATTATTTTTACACTTGTACAATACAATTCTGTATTGAACGTTTTTTACTTAAATTTTGAAGTAGGTAATCGTCGTAAGTGACACGTAACTGAAGTAAATGTCAGTGACGCGTCGGCGTCTGAGCATTTACAGGTGCCGCATGTCAACGTGAAGTTAGATATACATAGAGTATTGACCTCAAATATTACTCATAGTATACAAACAAAAGTAAGTAGGTGCAAAATTCAAAACGGCCCGACCTGGTTGTCGTGACCAACGACAGCAGCCTAATTTTATAGTTGACCCACATAATTACACAAAAAAAACTGACCCGATTTAGATATTAACTGCTATTCAATTACATGTTATAATTTACGTAAAACCGAGCTGAATTATAAAATCTAAAATATTTTAATATAGAATAGCATTTTTACTCATTAGTTATGAGTGAATACGTTACGTTTTGTTGCTTCCCTATTCTTATTTTTTCTACTAATTATTAAATTTTAGAATCTTCTACCGAAAAAAGGTTTTTTTACATACTGAATCTTTCAAAAAAACGATTCTTTTGTACTAAAAAATCATTTTTTTGCAAGATTCAGTATGTAAAAAAAACCCCCCAGTAAATAATATAAAAACAAAGTGTTATCCCCTATGTTTTAAACCAAACTAACCAAATGTAGAGAAAGTCCGCGGCTTTTGAAGATCGTATGTGAAACCACCTCACCTGGCAAACAAAGAGAGGTCCTGGACCGATTCTGATAAGCCTTACCATGCAGTCAAACAATCTGAATTGTGTATATCCATGCGACCAAGTCTACAATTATGCCAACCATGAAATTCATTTTATTTAGCATAGGCATTCCAATTTTATACAACAAAATAGTTTTCCAAATCCTACCAATCAGCAATTATTTAATGTGAAATTACTTGGTATGAAATAAAGTCGTGCCGAATACATGTTAATTTGTTGCGGAATCAGAGAGCAATAACCGACTCCGCTGCTAGCGGTATTCAGCGGTTTCTTCTCTAATACTCGACAAAAACAACCGCCCGGCGAGCAAGCCATGTGTGTGTTTGTGAACATTCGTGTTTCCCAGTATCTGCGTATATTTCGACATATATTAAACTTAATGTCTAGATTAGTCACGCCACGGCCTTTGAAGAAACGAGCCAAAAATTGTATAAGTATGCCTAGAAATAACACACATACCTATTTAATATATTGATTTTGATTTTATTGGAGATGAAATTTTCTACTGTTCAGTGACCCTACCCTTATGGCTTTTCTACTGCGATTGTAAAGTTTGTAACATTTCATAATACGAGACCTAGATACCTAGTGTACGAAAGTAGATTCGATTACACCATGCTTTAAATCAGGTTGTGTTTGTGTTTTTAAATCCCTTTTTTATTGTGCAAAGCCTAAAAGTTACGACTGCAACAGGCGCCAATTGAATATTTTAGCGAGGTTGCATACTATTTCGAAAATTGAATAGGTACTGGCTGTTTTGCTGTCAATGTGTGATTTTCTTCTTAAAACGTCAAAGCACAGCTGACAAATAATTCAAATAAAATTTATGAGTGTAGAGTTAGAAATGAAGTAGAATTACTGTCTTAGCAAAACGCGCTATTTTTTTTTTATTTGACTGGATGGCAAATGAGCAAGTGAGTTTCCTGATGGTAAGAGATCACCACTGCCCATAAACATCTGCAACACCAAAATAATGAAAGTATTCAAAAATAAATGCAATCAACTGACTTAATGTGAAAAAATATTTTTGGGATGTTTGAGCATATACCTATCTTCAGGTGATCAGAAGAGTCCAACAAGAAAAATGAGTGCCGAAAAGATAGATACCATTACGATAACGTGAACCCTGAGGAATTCCAATAGTTAAATAATACGATAAGATTAGATAAGAACCAAGGCCGTAGGCACAAAGACAAACACTTTCTGCGGCAGAGGGCGGCTTGGTCGACCGCGCACGGGCCTTCCGCATAGTGCCTGCCTGGCCGAAGGGTCAAGGCTTATGGTCATTTCAGTCCTCACTTAATAAGTAGTCAACCTCTCATTAGAGTCGATTTCCATAAGAAATAATTAAGCATGGAACATGAAGCATGAAGATTTAAACTAAAGTGGTTAGTGGGTGAATACTCTACTCCCATTATTTTTACAATGGGTGGTCGTCGAGGTTATAGATCTTGGACAATATGCGAAGGGGTTACCTTTATCTTGCATAATATCGATTCTCCGAAATACACTTCGCATAACAGGTATCTCATATTTTTTTTAGTCGAATGATACTTTTGCATAATCATAACTTTGCATAATTATCAGTTCAAATAATAGTCATTTCTCACAATAATTAATAGCAGAGCACTCTTATCGCCGAATATACTTTTGCAGAATATTAAATAGCAGAACATTAGTATCGACGATTTTATATGGCATAATGGCGCAAAATACTAGTTTTAACTATTTTATTTCCATGGAACTTTAAATAGCGCTGACTTTAACATGGCGTAATGACATAGTTAAAGGAACTAACAGCTACCATAAGAATGGGTTACGGTTAAAGTAAGGCCAGCAAAGTAAACGTGCTGTAACAGCAGCAGGCAAAGCACCAGAACAGAACAGCAGCTACATAGTAGGATAGGTTAAGTTAATAAAGAACTACAATTAAAAGAACGCCGGGGTGTCGCTGGTCAGATTCACAACCGTAATGACACATAATAATATTATTGTGTCTTGTGTTGTGAATATGTATGTAATAAATGTAATTGTAATTTTATTCTGCTTTTTATTATGCAAAGTAATATTATGAAATATGTCTATCTGCGTAGCAACTATTCGAACATATAAATTTTATTCTCATCAATATTATGTGATGTTAATATTCTGCTTTACAAAATTATGAGAAATGATAGTATGAGAAAAAATATATGCGAAAAGTAATTCGGTGATATGATGATTCTGCTCAAGGTTGTTATGAGGAACGAAATTATGCGATTCGATTTTGTGCAACATATTAGTGAACCTATGCGAAGACGTTTTAAGTATCCAATAGCGTTCGCTTTCATTAAAGGATCACATTACAAAGATGCAAAAATAACCACGTCATCCAGTCATAGACTAAAGAAAAACCACTCTCTATAGAAAAGTTCATTGCACAAAATGTGATGTGCCATAATCTCTAAATCGTACTGAAGAAAATAGAAATAAGGGTTCCTAGTTGACTACGGAACCCTAAAGTCGTAAAGAACATTTTACTAATTCTTCTAAGACTGAGCATTACCGTGAAATTTTCTCTTATATTTAGCCTTTCTGTACAATTATATGAGTTCTACTACAACCGAAAAGTTTGATTTTTCACTGCTGTAAGGGATAACAGAATAACTCTTGATAGTGACAAGTTTGATGCCGAGGATTAATCGCGATATCGCGACAATTATGTAGTATGTACCTACGCTGAGATTGGTTAATGCTTAGGATTCGCCTGCGAGCGTGTAGAATGGTGCTCGCGGATTACGTAACGCGGCAGATCACGGCTCTGAGAGGCTCAGACTCGCAGCCTCACAGGCTCCTTGCACTGTACCTACATATACCACTTCTATACGATACTGATTGCGAACTTGAGCGAACAATGAGCGTAACGCCCTCCGCCGCGCCCTCCGCCGACCACTATAATACCATCTCTATTGCATAGTATTGGCGCTGGAAAATGCTATTGTGCCTATCCTTTGTCCTATTCAATCATAAGTTAGGGATAACAGATAAGGGATTAATCAAAATACCGACCAAGAGCGTGTCGGACACGCCCAAGATAGGTTTCAGTAGCCATTACGAAAATATCAAGTAATATTTTTCTAAGGATTTCGTATTGTGTACGGAATCATCCAAGTTTAGGTATGTTTTATACTGTAGACTGCTATTTACTCTTAAAATGCCAATAATTCTCAAGCAATCTTAGCCGCTATAATATTTCTTGTAAATTAGATATATTTTCTAACATTCTGACTTTTATCAAATTTTTCCACCCAACAATTTTGATTTTAAAGGGAACGCTCGATTTTAATGAAAATTTGCACTTTAAAGTTGAATATTTCGCAAACAGATCACTGAATAGAAAAATCGTCTCAGCAACGCAATGGTAAAAGACCTATTTAACGATACCCCACACATATAGGGTTAGTCGAGAAAAAAAAATCACCCCCACTTTACGTCTATGAGAAGTACCCTAAAAAAAAATTTTATTTTACCACTGTCGGCGTGACTGGTATGTATATTTATGCCAAATTACAGCTTTCTAGTACTACCGGTCTCTGAGCTTAGCCGCGGACGGACGGACAGACAGACAGACAGACAGACGGACAGACATTGTGAAACTATAAGGGTTCCTAGTTGACTACTGAACCCTAAAACTCTATTCTTTGGTTATTTTACGGAAACATATGTAATGTATACACATCAAACTCTTAATTTTAAAAAACTTGTTTCACAATTTGCATTCTGAGTACAGGGAATTTTTTGTAAGCTTGACTTTATTTTTTAGACATACATACACCTGTTGGGTATGCTCTACGAGGGTAGTTTGAGAAGTAACTTGGTTTGATATGAAAAAGTTATAATTTAGCGAATTTTTATATTTTATATGTTTACATAACCCTCCCGAAGTTCTATGTAGTTGCGCCGTTGCGCCAACTTTTCTGCAACTTCTCGATGCCTTTACGGAAATGCGTTTCTTCAAGACCCTCAAATTATTCGTTTACCCCCTGTATCACCTCTTAATTGGAGTAAAATTTTTGCCCTGACAAATAAAATTTGAGTTTCGGGAATAGATGATAGTCCGGAGGACCCAAATCCGGCGAATATGCGGGGTGAGGAAGCAGTTCAAATCTTAATTATTGTGCAGCAACACGACTTGAATGCACCGGAGCGTTCTCATGGTGAAACATCAGTTTTGTCTATGCCCATACCTGGCCGTTTTTCGCCTACTATCGCCAGTAACTGGTCCAAAAGTGATGCATACTATCCCCCAATATTAGTTTTTCCCTTCGCAGGGTAGTAAATTAAGAGGATTGCCTTTGTGTCCCAAAAGACGGACGTCATCACCTTTTCAACAGACAGATGACCTTGGCTTTCTTTGGAGTTGGCTCACCACGACTAATCCATTGTCTGGACTGTTTTCTCGTCTCCGGGATATAAGTAGTGTGATGGATTCAGGCTGGCTTCATCTATTGTACAGTGCAGTATTTTGTACAGTGAATAAACTTCGTTAGATTTGTTTCAAACATTCGCAGATTGTCAGCAGATGTTCACGTGCGAATGCGCATTTGTTCTGGAGTGAGTATCCGCGGCACCTATTTTGCACTAAGCTTATTCAAGTGCAATTCGTTGTGCAAAATAAAATGCACCCACCCACAAGAGATAATTGTGGCTTCAGCTAATTCGCGTATCTTCGATCTTCTTTCCTTTAAAACAAAATCATGGAATTATCGACGATTTCGGGTAAAGTTGCCGTTTTTGGGACTACAGGACAAGGTGCATCTTCAACGCTTGTCCTGCCCAGCTTACTCATTTAACCAAAGTCGAACTGTTTCGTAAGAAGGACACGAGCTACCCAACGTACCTACGTTAAATTAGTTCATGGATTTCTTTCTTAGTTTAACCCTGCAAAAAAAAGTACTGAATTGCGCCACGAATTTAGATTTTCTCCGTTTTGCCGCGCCACTCCGATCACTATTGTTTCAACGACTGTCAAATCTAAAATTCCCGCCTAAAAAGGACATGATGTCACGGATATAGTTATCTTGAGTTATGAACTTTATCACTAAGTACAAAGGTAACACTAAAGCCATCGATTCATATGCATAACAAGTTACTTCTCAAACCACCCTCGTACCTAACAATAATACGTATGATTAACCTTAATCGACTTTGGGCTTTTAGTACATACATTATCGTCATTGTCCTTTACTATTAAGATAGTTTGAGATCCTGGAACAGAAATAGGGAAGTTTTATCCCGGAAACTATCATTTAAATTAATGCAAAGTATGGTGGAAGTAAGTACGGGCATTTTGCCATATTTGATATAAAAAACGCGTTATGAAAATAATATGAAAAATTAATATATCTGAGTGGTTATGAAAATTAAGGTGCCTGTTATTAGATCAAAAATAGTTATTTACTCATAAGTGTGTTTAAACATTCGCCTTCTAACACAGCGAAAAGAAGAATGAAGGGTTGTGTGAAATTCCCGTAGTTTTAAAACGAGGAATATGTAATTGGATAGTTTACGAAAAAAAATATGCATAATGAATTCGCTTAAAAGTAGCTTTATCTTCGTAACTACTTACTGAAGTCCTTAAATTTTACATGCGAGTAGATACCTCTATAACAGCTAGAAACCGCGTTGCCGGTTCTAGCGATAGCTTTAGGTATTCAATGAGAAAAATTAAGAAGCTTTACCACAAATCTTAATTTTGCGCTTTTGACTAACTACACAGATAATAGAAAACTGTTAAAAAAAATCTAATCATTTCTATTAGCTATTGCATAGGGAATTACATTGAATTAAAAATAGTGCCTGGGCGACCGAACTTCCTATGGGCTAAAACAAAAAAAAACACGCATTTTTCCAGACATAATCAAGCAAGATCAAGTGTTCGCCCCGGAAAATAACACATTGCAATTTAATCGAAATTGGTAGAGCCGTATCCGAAATCGCCTACGGGTAGTTATGTAAAAATATTAGGATTATAATTTAAATTGGACTACTGGATGGCCAAGTGGTTAGAGAACCTGACTACGAAGCTTGAGGTCCCGGGTTCGAATCTCGTCTGGGGCAGATATTTGTATGAATATTACGAATGTTTGTTCTCGGGTCTTGGGTGTTTAATATGTATTTAAGTATGTATATATTTATCTATATTTATAAGTATAATATGTTTATCCGTTGCCTATATTATCCACAGAACAAGCTTTGCTTAGTTTGGGACTAGGTCAATTGGTGTCAAGTGTCCCATGATATTTATTTATTTATAATCACTAAGGGATTGTAGCTAGTCGTGGTAGCCTAGTGATTTGAGCTATGGCCTCTCAAGTCGCAGGTTCAAGTCCGGGTTCGCACTTTTGAGCTTTTCCGAATTTATGTTAGATGTTACAGAAATTTATCTATGTATAATAATTAATAATATATATTATTTCTTACCTAACCGGTGTTACCCCCCTCTACCCCCCTCCCTTCCCTACATTCGTTTTCCACGTGCTTTATGGTGCAGTAAAACATCGTGACGAAACACACTCACACCTGCGAAGAAATTCAATCATCTGAGTGAAGTTCCTAATCCGCACTAGAACCCCATGAGAACTTCGGCGCAAGCCCACTCATTCTGAGAGAAGGCCTGTGCTCAGCGGAGAGACGTTTATAGGCTGAAATGAAGTGACTATTGTGTAGTGTAACGTTGTACCATTCCTTTCTTCATTAACAGAAGCACCACTTGACAGGTAAATGATTTTAATTGAGCACCAGCTCAACCACGCGACGCATTGCTCTGGAATTAAGACCGTTACCTCAAAACTTAGACGATCGTGGAACACATGTCAATTAGAACACTGTTATTTTGGTCGTCTTGAAAAACGGAGTTTCCAGATTTTCTTAGCTAAATCGCTCAAGCGAGTAGTCAGATGGCTAACCACTTTAGGCTTATTATGAGTCGTACAAGTCCCCATAGACTAATACACAATAGCAACATTAAAGGCTCTGTAAGGGAAATTTCAAGCGAAAATTGGCTTTTGCACCCTATCTAATTCTATCAAAAAATATTAATTGATTCTAAATAGATGTAGCCTAAATTTTTTTAAACACTTCAACGCTGATAAAATATACACTATTGATTACACTGAAATAAATATACTTAATCAGCTTTTGTTTTGTGTTGATAGTGTTATGTGTGCCATAAAGATTATTTTAGTAAATCGGTTGACGAAAATACTAGATATTTGTATGAAGAGGTCTCTTAACAGTCTGTCTTAAACTCTAAGGGATACTTGCACGGTCTAGGGGTAATAAATTTGTACGAATAAAATCTTCATACATTACTGGAAGAGATCCCTTATGATATATGTTTGCCTTTGTACATTGCTCTCCCAATTTAAACTATTATTTTAGCTTTACACAATAAAAGTACATTTTGACACTATTTAATCCTAGGTAGCACTTAGAATAAATAGTTAGCCTGGCCCATGCAAATCCGCCTTACTCACATACCGCACTTACGGCTCACCGCCGTAAGCAAGCCGTAGCCGTAAAGACCACCTAATGCAACACTTTGTCTTCGATTAAATGACCGAAATTTACCAATACTTGGGTATGATGTCTTTGTAGCAGAAAACTATAAGGATACAGCAGGGCTACTACGAAACCCGAAACTCGAAGTTCGTGTCGTGCGGTCCCCCTGACACTAATACTATTTAATACGAGAGTGAGAGGGACGGTACGATACGAACTTCGAGTTTCGGACGAGGCCTTCTGTTTCAATTCACAAAAATACAACCATTTTTCCATTTCTGAAACTCTGTTTAGTGAAGAGAGCTTTAACGACACGTTTATGTTCTGGTGCTAGTAGGTACGAGTATCATGGATTTTTGGTTTAGCACTAAAATCAAGAAACTGCATCAACAAGGTTAAGAAGGTTGTATTGTATATCCGACAGTCAAACTGCGGCCACGTTGAGAGTAATAAACTGAGAATAACATTTTGCACTCGTGCTCTAATGGAAAATAACAAAATTTTGTCAGGGTCTTATATATTATGGCCAGTTTTATAACAGCGATACCTACGTGAGCAGTTTCAGTTTGGGTGCTGAATATTTAGCCTACTTTTATTAATGATCAACCTGAACGTTACTATTACTTTGAAAATTGCGGCCAAAATGTCAAAAACTAATCTATTATTTGGAAAAACTGATACGAATTTAATTCCTTTTAAACTGACAGATGGAGAGGCTAAACAAAACAGATTTACACCAATTAATAGTGATTTATATTTACGTAGGTATCTACCTATTGCTACATTTGGGCATAGAGCTTCGTCTCTACATATAAGAATTAAGAAGGAACTGGTTTTAAGAAGTATCTAGTATTTAGGTACCTACGGTCGCACGCAAAGCAAATATTATTCTGGACTCTATGTGGTAGCTGGAGATATCTAAGCATAGGTAGGTATACAATATGTCACTCATGTATATTAATAACGTAAGATTTGGTTGAAATAAGTACTTTTAATCAGTAATATTTTGACCAATGACATTTATCTATGTAGAGTCACTATTTACTCCCTGCCGGTTTTAATTTAGTTTTTCTTTTGTTAATCTATAAACTCCATTTAATGCGTAACGTTTTAATGCCATGTCCACGTTGCCACGCGGGCAACATCCTAACTCCCCCTGCCGCACACAAGAGGCAACTATGGTGGTCACTGATTGGCCAATAGGAGACGTCTAATAAGAACTGTTATGTTATTGTATATTTAAATAGGTACACTTTGAAAAATAATATGGTGTAAGCAAACCATGGTAAGTATTTGATTATTAATAAGTCTAAATAGGACGCAAAATTATTCTAGAAAACTCGGCAAGAAAGAAAATTGTATGTAATTTCACACATACCATTGAATAATTAAAATTACCTAAGCGACTGCTAATTTAATAAAGTATCAATATGTTTTACGACACGACACATCCGTACACTTAACTTAAAACTACCTGCATTCATTGTTCTCACGGCCAAAATGGAGTCTTTTACATAAACATAAGTAATGCTAATGTCTTTGCATAATAATAAACTTTTAAACTTACCTTGTGTTGAACAAAACGATCCAAGCCACAGTCTAAATTCGGGTTAACACTCCAGTGACATCAGCACGAGTTTATAACACTTGGTCTGTAGTGAGGGGTTAAAAGTCTATAAGCACTTCGGCAGCGCTGGTGACGGCGGGTGCTGCTGCAGCGCGGCTGCGAGGGCTGTAGGGCTGCAGGGCGGCGAGGGCGGCGAGGGCGCGAGGGCCGGGTCTGCGGCGTGAGGTGCCGGCGCACGAGTGTGGCGGTCCTGCGTCCGGCCGCACGACGCGCCTCACAACGGTAAACTGGCGGCCCCGGCCCGCGCCGACACAGCCTCTCCCTAGCTTGTATGAGTGCCTTCAACCTCCCTCCAAACAAATAGTACCGTACGCCGCGTTTGTGTCTTGGTAACTTTTATTATACTTTTAATAGTGTTGCCCCTCGTCTTCGAGTGTGTGCAGCGCTGCACCAACACAGGCGCGCTGGCGTCGAGACGCGAGGATGCCGTGCTCGTGTGGGTATCTGGGTAGGTAAAGTATGCGTGCTTTGATCTTACGATTCGGTATGCACGGCCGCGCGGCCGCACGTAGTCCAAGTACCATGCTATATTTTACCTCTATCTACCTGGCCAATAATGTGATTCGGTGTTTGTGCAATAGCACACACTAGTTCGGGCGTGCTTTAACTAGGCCGTAAGCCCGAGTCAAGTAACTATTAACTTGACCAAGCAAAAAAGGCTCTTATAGGAATTGGCGAATTGGAATTTATTGAGTTTCGTTCTATAATGATATAAAATATTTATAGGTATTGGATTTAGATATTGTAAATTAAATAAAGTATACCGTAAATATTCCTTCGCGCTGCTGCTACGGTGCCCACCAAATAGGTATGCAGCCTTCACGCGCCACTGACGATCTGCATCTTGGATCGAGGGGATAGTCTGTGTCTACAATCTGCTACTGACATCTGCGGACTTAATGGTTAATTATTTGACTCTGTTTTTGTGTAGAAAAGCCGGCGAATAGGAGTTGGACTCACGCACTAAAGTGACGGTTCCGTAGGTACCTACGAATGTACATGTACAAATAAAAAATTACAGTTTAAAATGTGTAGTGTTGCCAATCGGAATTAAAAAACACCTATATGAAAACCGACGAGATGTTATTCATTAATAAGTACGAGTAATAATCTAACCAACTACTTTCCTTCTACCCCTCCCCCCTACTACTTACCCCCCCGCCCTACTACCCACCCTACTACTACTCCCTCCTACTACTTAGAAAAGTTGAAAACAAAGCTTTTTCATTTCAAACTTCAATATTTCAAAAACGGCTCGACCGATTTTTATCAAACATAGCTAAGAAATTTGGTTTCACGTAAAAAAGCCGCATTAAATTCGGTCCATCAGTTTGAGAGCTACGTTGCTACAGACAGACAGGCACATGTTGACGTCAAACTTAAAACACATTTTTGCGTCGGGGGCTAAAAAGAGACAGAGAAAGAGAAAGGGACTTGAATATGGAACCTGGATTATTGGACCTAGGTGTAATACCTATTCATCTAGTAGTAGAGCTGTTTTAACAGTATGCATGCAGGTAGGTAAAGATCCTTCCGGGCACAAAAATAGCCTGACTGTTCTCTAAGTAAAATGCCCTCCTAATTGAAATAAATAGTATTTTATCCATTCAATAAAAACTAGGATAGGGTTCCGTAGCCATAACGAAAAAATCAAGTAATATTTTTATAAGGATTTCGTATTGTGTACGGAATCTTCCAAGTCTGGGTATGTTTTATACCTTAGGGCTGCTATTTGACGACCGGATGGTCAAGCGGTTAGAGAACCTGACTACGAAGCTTGAGGTCCCGGGCTCGAATCCCGGCCGGGGCAGATATTTGTATAAATAATACGAATGTTCGTTCTTGGGTCCTGGATGTTTAATATGTATTTATCTATATAAGTATGTTTATCCGTTGCCTAGTGTCCATAGTACAAGCTTTGCTTAGTTTGGGACTAGGTCAATTGGTGTTAAGTGTCCCATGATATTTATTTTTATTTATTTACTCTTGTACTAGGTAAATACTATTAATTCTCAAGCAATCTTAGCCGTTATTAATTTTCATTGTAAATTTGATATACAGGGTGGCCCATTTATATCGGTCAGTATGGGAAAGTCTGAAACTATACGACATACGAAAATTTCTTCTTAGAAACCCTGAACTCGATTTTAATAACAAGAAAAACTGCATTCATGCATTTAAAAAAAACCTGTACTCAGCTCGGGAATCGAACCCGGTTGTTTTGAAAAAAAAAAACTTACACTATTTCTTTTTAGATATCGAAAATGAATAAAATGCATTGTTTTCACATACTTAAATTATTTTAAGTGTTCACCGTTACAATATTCAACAAATTCTGGCATATAAAATTGTCTCTATGGTTGTTTGTACCTCTTTGCTGCTGTCGAAACTTGTTACATACACCACTTTACCTATCATATGGCATTGGCATTGCATTACCCCTTTCCGGGTAAGTCAAAAAAAAAATCATCCCCACTGTACGTTCATGGGAGGTACCCAAAAAAAAGTTTTTTTGTTTTTATTTATCCACTTTGCCGGTGACTGATATGTATATTCATGCTAAATTACAGCTTTCAAGTACCTACTAACAGTGTATGAGCTTAGCGCCGACAGACATACAGATGGACAGACATGGCAAAACTATAAGGGTTCCTAGTTGACTACGGAACCCTAATAAAGGACTGACAGGCGTAATATTGCTCATATTATACATAAACGACGAACGGATGGCTAAGTGGTCAAAGGACCTGACTATACCTAAAGCTTCAGGTCCCGGGCTCGATCCCCGGTCGGGCAGATATTTTTATGAATAATACGAATGTCTGTTCTCGGGTCTTGGATATTTAATATGTATTTAAGTACATATGTATTTATCTGTATAAGTATGTTTATCAGTTGCCTAGTACCTAGTACCCATAATACAAGCTATGCTTAGGGTTTGGGACTTGGTCAATTGGTGCCAATTGTCCCATGATATTTATAATTATTATTATTTATTATTATAAAGCCAATGAGCCACGCTAATGATCAGTGCCGACGCTAAACCGAAAATGAAAGACGGCGACATCATGCAGCTCTCCGAATACTCTTTCACGCCAAGCCAGAAATAAAAAAACATACTTAGTTCTGTAAAAGTGTCCGGTCCACAAGACTGTCATATACCGTCACCATTTGGATTGATACAAACAATATTTTTAACATGAATCATCATGAGTCGCAGCAGGTCACCACTCCCGCCAGCACAGCGAAGGACTGTTTCTGTTAGCCACAGACAGCTTTTATAGCTTACTAGAGAGAAGCCGAGCTGGCAGATGGGCTGCTCAGCAAGTAAACCCGCAGATAAAGCACGGTAAGCGACTACCTGTCCGGACGTGGTCCGGGCACACGACGTTGCCAGAACGACGTTTGCAGGTGGTGACATCCTACAAGCGGATGAAACCATCACATGAGACCTATCCAACGATACCCCACACTATAGGGTTGGATGAGAAAAAAAATCACCCCCACTTGACGCCTATGGGAGGTACCCTAAAAAAATTTTTTTTGAATTTTTAGTTGTACTATTTTGTCGGCATAGTTTACTTATATATCCGTGCAAAGTTACAGCTTTCTAGCATTGATAGTCCCTGAGCAAAGCCGCGGACGGACAGACAGACAGACAGACATATATACTATAAGGGTTCCGTTTTTGCCATTTTGGCTCCGGAACCCTAAAAACGGGATCTTATGACTAAGATTCCACTGTCCGTCTGTGTCTGTATGTCACTAGGCAGTATCTCATGAATCGTGATAACTAGACAGTTGAAACTTTCACAGACTGATGATGTATTTCTATTGCCGCTTTAACAACAAATACTAAAAATAGAACAAAATAAATGTTTAAGGGGGGCTCCCATACAACAAACTTCTTTTTTTTGCTCGATATTAATAACAGCAATAGGTAGTTGTTTGAAATACTCACAGTATATTTATTTGTATAAATGTACCTTAATAATAAATAATTAAAATAAAATAAAATAAATATTTAAGGTGGGCTTCTATACAGCAAACGTGATTTTTTTGCCGTTTTTTTGTCTAATGTTGTATAGGTACGGAACCCTTCGTACGAGAGTCCGACTCGCACTTGACCATTTTTTTACTTTGCCCGTGCGAAGCTAGCTATTTAATAAGAAAATAAATAAATTTAAGGTAATTTTGATCTATGAGCAGAGCTGGCAGCCCGTGACGTCAATAGACAAAAAGTGTCGCACATCGTGACGTCACGTGGAACATTTACTGGTTGTATCAGGTTGTATCTTCATATTTTTTTGTTTTAGTGACCGAAGAAACAATACGTGTGTCCGATACTTTTCGATAATCTAACTGACAGACTAATTCAATGTTTTAGGAAACAAGCCCATTGAGGAGTGGTGAGAAAAATTAGCTCAACCAATTAAAAAAAAATTAAAATACAACCGAGATGAGAATACCTTGCTTTTTGAAGTTAATTAAAAAAAAGCTCGTTCCAAAAGTCGAGGAGTAGGATACAATATTATACAATTTTCATGGCGTTGCTTAGTGGCATTCATAACACTTTTCTGGTGACCCCGTGGTGGGACTACTTGCTTGTTTTTCACCATACTTACATTAAAAATTTCCACCAAAATGTTACTAAGAAAAAGTTTGCTAAGCACATTAGGTCAGACTCGACGGCACGAGCGCCATCTACATAAATTACTTGGCAACTTGTCTATTTCGTTTTGTTGGGTGGTTGGGTGACACTATTTACCGGCACGGATAATACCGACATGGAAATACCGACCTGATATTTCGTGTACACGCCCATACAAACAAACTGCTGTGCTGCGGGCTAGCTACTACGAAACTCGAAACTCGAAGTTCGTATCGTACCGTCCCTCTCACTCGTTTTGTAGTAGCTCCTCTGGCCCTACAGGGCTACTACGAAACTCGAAGTTCGTGTCGTGCGGTCCCTTTCGCTCTCATATTTAAATAGTATAAGTGTCAGAGGGACCGCACGACACGCACTTAAAGTTTCGAGTTACGTAGTAGCCCTGCAGGGCTACTCCGAAACTCGAAACTCGAAGTTCGTGTCGTGTGGTCCCTCTGACACTTACACTATTTAATACGAGAGCGAGAGGGACGGTACGATACGAACTTCGAGTTTCGAGTTTCGTAGTAGCCCTGCTGCTATACCACGAAGTGCAAAACTCGAACTTGTTGCCGTCCCGCTGACGCTTATGTCATATTTTAATACGCGAGTGAAAGGGACGGTGCGATACGTACGAACTTCGATTTCTATGGGCGTGTACACGAAATATCACGCCGGTATTTTCATGACGGTCTTGTACGGCCGGGAAATAGTGTCACCCGTTGTTGTCTCCTTCTTAGGGGTATGCCATATTGTAACACTGTCCGTATAAACTAAGTTGGACTAGAAAAGAAAGATTGCACCGCTTCCTATACTATTAAAATTATTTGTCACTTTAATAATAATAATATTAATTAAATAGGTACGCTTAGCGGCGTAACACATGCCATGCAAAGAAAATCATGACGTTTCACATTATATTCTTGCCAAACAATGGACTTTCACTAAAATATTTTTATGAGCGTTAGAGATGCGACATCGTTTCTTGCGTGAACGCAGATGCCAGCCAATACCAATAGCACAATCTGCAGGGCTACTATGAAACTCGAAGCTCGAAGTTTGTATCGTATCGTCCCTCTCGCTCTCGTATTAAATAGTATAAGTGTCAGAGGGACCGCACGACAGGAACTTCGAGTTTCGTAGTAGCCCTGCAGAATCTGGCACTTCACTTGGCCTTGCTGCTGATAATCAGATGCAACGCCAAGTGAAGTGTACCTAGATGCTTAATCTGTCATCTCCCAGGATAACAGGATCAAAGGAATTTGGGCACAAATTTTGTGCCTCTGGGAGAGGACAGGTTAAAAGAACAAAATTAAAGTGCCTAAGTTGCTACCATGACAGATAATTTACGTACCGACCGAATCGGTCTGCTGGGCTACTACGAAACTCGAAATTCGAAGTTCGTGTCGTGCGATCTCTCTTGCTCTCGTATTAAATATTGTAAGTGTGAAAGAGACTGCACGACACGAACTTCGAGTTTCGTGTTTCGTAGTAGCCCTACTGTTGTACTAACATGTTTCGAAAGAAGTCGCCTAGATGTCCAACTTGTGAAGAGCGTTATTCACATGATTTAAAATAAACAGCTTTAATACTTACGATGCGATCTAAACCAGTCACTGAAGCTTCATCTCGACCAAGATCTATAAGACGTTGTACTTAAATTATGCGGGAATCAGATAGTGAATAGGATCTTTTATAAAGTGGTACTAGAAGGAAACTTGGGCTCTATTTTGGATTTGGACAGCAACCAGACTCTTTACTCTTTTCTTGTCTCTGTCTGTCATCCCTCCCACTCATATAGATCTGGCAATTCTGGCATCCCCACCGGGTGTGTGCGACGTTCCAACTTGTGTATTTGTAATTTACTTAATTTTAATTGTAAACAATGCGTTTATTATATTATTCAATAGTATAACAATAAAAAACATTAGTTTTGTTGCAAATGTCATATATAAAGGATTTTATACACTTTTTACATTGATGTGAGTTCTCGTGCTTTGTCTTCGCGTGTGACAATATACTCCAAAATGGCGCATCCACTAGCACCGTCTGTAAATTGTTCATTAGACGACATTGACCTCAGCGCTTTAAAGGTAATCTTTTCAATTAAACTGTGTAAATACAATTTTTTTGTATATTTCCGTAAAAGTCTTGAGTTGGTAACTTTAATGCTGTGTTCTCAATCAATTATTAAAAGGGCAATGATCTCACTGGGCGTGAATCATAGTGAAGGTTTAATAATAAGGCTTTATCGTGTAAAAAATACTATTATGCGTCATTTCAGGATCCAGCGGGTATTTTTGAGCTCATTGAGGTGGTCGGCAATGGCACTTATGGACAGGTGTACAAGGTATGTCTAGATTTATCTACTTTAGCTCTGTGCTTAGGTAGGTACCAATTTACCACTACCACGAACTTAATCAGTAGGTAGGGAGTGAATCAAATCATTAATTTTGTATTTGTAATTAAATTGAAAGTTATCCAACTTTTATCACATGTCTAATTGGAAGTGATAAAAACATTCACACTAAGTTTACTTTCCACTTGCTAGGCGAAATAATGTATTAAAAGTTTTAAATTAGCTGAATTGATATTTTTTTCTGTTTAATTTGACATATGTATCTTCTAATACATTCCTTTAGACAAGTAGGTACAGTCAAGGGCAAAGATATTGACATGGCCAAAGTTGCAAAAATATATATACATGACTTTATGCACATAACATTAAGGCCGAGTATACATATTTTTGCAACTTTGGCAGTGTCGATCTTTGCCCTTGACTGTACCAAGTTAAATTGTGGTGTTTAAGTTAGCTACCCACTAACTAGATAAATATTTCCAATCTTTAACTATTATTTGTAACTGAAATAGTTGTTAAGTATTCAAACAAATACAAGGTGTATATTAAATAACTGAAAACCTCAGACACCCCAAAAATATTATTTAATTATGAGTTGTTTAATTGCATTTATATTTGAATACCTTCATTATTTTACTAAGTGTTGTACTAAGTCAGTAATTACTACTTAATTTCTAACTCAACACTCATGATTATTTTGTATTTGTCAGTTGCTCTTTGACATTTTTAGAAGATAATCATGCAGTGACAGCAAACCGGCCAGTACTAAATTATCGAAATTGTATGTAACCTCACTAAAATATTTAATTGGCGCCTGTTGCAGTCGTAACTTTTAGACTGGGAACAGTAAAAACAATACCACTCCTTGCAGTCAGGTAAAAAAGGGATTTAAAAGCACAAATACAACCTAATTTAAAACATAGTGTATTAATTCTACTCTCGATTCTGAGCAAACTACTTTCTGGTTTTCAGTGATTTAATTAACACCTTGTATACAGCATGAATACTTCCACAGCTTGATATAACTTAAATTATATGAGGCAATGCACTTAGTTTAACCTAAATTTAAATTTACTTATGATTGATATATACCTACACATACCACAATCTGTTCTAGTTAATCTTTCACTAATTGATAACTGTGTCCTGCTGCAGTCAACATAATTATCACATGATATTTAATGTGAATATTTTCGTGAAAATATCTAGATATATCTAGATATCTGTTGGCATATCTATATAGGTAATAAATGATGTTCACTGATCAATTATAAAGATAATTGGTTGGTGTTTGAAAGTCAAATCAGCAAGTAAGATCTCGCTTGTGTATTGAGATATTGAAATAGTTTGTTAGTTCTCAACAGTTAAATGTACTATTGTACTCTGCATATAAATCATATGAGTAAAATTTAAATAATATTATTTGTTTTTATTTAATCTAAGATAAAGATTATGATTAGAATTCAATTCTTTGTGATTTTTTTACTTAATCTTATAGTTGTAATTGAATATGATCTTTAGTATTATTGATCAATGGTTAGCATAACATTTCAATGGCAGGTTCAGATCTAGGTTTGCATGTCTGTTTTTTAAATGAAAGGAAATATTGTGAAGAAACACAGACACTCATCTTTAGATTACAGTCATACACTGGTGTGCAATTCATACAGCAAACCCGGTTCTGTTCTATCTGTCACATATGCATTTGGACAAACACCTAAAACTAACATTCTTTTTCTTTTTAAACTAACATTAGTGGGGTGATCAACTTTTTCTTGTCGCTTGTTGCTATAGTTACATTCTCCTGAGTCACTCTTTAAACCATAAGTTTATAGGATTAAAATTTGCCTGTAGTTTTAAGCCCCTTCTATAAATTGGTCATCTAATAAGCATGTTAGTATAATGTAACACATAATTTTTCTATTAAACTGTACTACTTTTGTCCCCTCAACACAAAGACCACAGTTTTGACAGAATAACAACAAGAAATAGTTAATCCACCCTAGTGAAAATGAAAATGAAAATAATTTATTGCATAAAAAACTTATAAACAAGAGCTACGGCTCTGGATCCTGAGCTAGGAGTCCCTGTGTTACAGGATCCAGGTATACGTACGGTAGTACGTATTTTCAATGATAATTTTTTACCTGGTGATGTGCATTAATATTTTTTAGGGTATTTTATAACAGACGGTCAAAAAACTACTTGTTGATAAGTACTGTAGTTATTTTATTCTAAATTATGACAATGTGAAATATATGAAATATATATTATAGGTTTCTAAGTACTTAGTAGTAAAGTGAACATGTCGGCATCAAGAACATTGTCATGCAATATTTTAATTTGTATACCATACACTGTATGTACCAAACAATATCTAAACTGATAGTGTCTTTTCCAACCTCAACATTGGCGGAATCATTATAGTATTGATGGAGCTATACTTTCAAGAATTAAATTTTATTGAATTTTAAGTTGTTGATTTGCTAGACTGCTATCACCAATTGACATTTGGTCCATGTACAAACAATTTAAGTTGAATTTAGAATATTTTGGTTCATCATCATTTTTGTCATCCCAGCCAATATACATTCCACGCTGGGCTCAGGCCCTCTCAGAATCTTAAGCCTTGGGCTCTAGTTGTCACGCGGGCCCAGTGCGGATTGGAAACTTCACACACCATTGAATTGTTTCGTAGGTTTGTACAGGTTTGAGCCCAGGTTAGAACCCACAATCCTCTGCTTGAACTTTTGAATAAAACACTGAAAATATTGGTCAAATAAATCATTTTGTCCTGTAATTTTTACATCCAAAGCCTGCCATGCGAATATAATTTATGTAGTCGAATTTTAATTAGTGCACAAATTATTATTACCTTATTTATGTGACTAATTGATTATGATTATAGTATTTACTGTTTTAAAGTTTTATATGTTTATACCAATTTAACTAGATAAATGATGATGAAGAAATGAAAAATATTTAAAACATGCTCTTAATTATACTAAGGGGCTGTTTCACCACCCATTGATTTTCTAACTTAATACTTCATGTAAATTTCTAACGTAGCGGGAGAGGGGCGGGCCCGGGGGGGGGGGGGTGATGCGGCCCGCCCTGTAGGGCGGCAAAATTTCATAATAAGTAATACTGAATAATATCTGGATTTAATAACTAAGTTTGGCTTTGCCAGCCATATTCGGGCACGTAATAAACAAGCCTAAAGGTTCGCCTTTGTTGGACACGACATGGAAGACATCAATATCTAGATAATGATGCACCTATGATTCGGACCGTTCAGAATAAGCACAAAATTTTCCATTACTTGATACAATCGGGGAATCCCCTTTCTATAATTGAATGGGGGCGGCTGATACCCACGCTTCGCCACTGCTCTGTAGATATGTAATAAATAATAATATAGATGAAAAACTTAAGTAAATGATCAGGGCCCAATTGCATAATAAATTACAAGCTAATAGTATTAGCGATTTTGTATTGAAATTCACCCAGGGGTATTTTGGAAAATCCCGAAAATTTCAATTGCAACTACCAGACCGAATAGTTTACGCGTGCGAAGCCGCGGGTAAAAGCTAGTAATATTAATAATGCGAAAGTTACTCTGTCTGTCTGTTTGTTACGCTTTGACGCCTAAACCGCTGAACCGATTTGAATGGAATTTGGTACAATGATAGAATAGACCTTGGGAAAGAACATAGGCTATCTTTTATCGCGAAAAAGAGAGAGTTGAAATAGGGGATGAAAGTTTATATGGTGGAAGTTCGTTACTGTCGAAGATAAAACCACGAAACTTGTCATTTAGGCACTTAATAAGAAATAAGTCAATATGTGTTAGAGCTTTTTTGAAAATTCGACCTGTGAGGGGGTGAAATAGGAGATGAAAGTTTATATGAAAGGTCGTCATTATCAAAGATAACTCAATGAATCTTTATTTAACTTGCCATTTCGGCACGTGATCAGTAATCAGTAACTTTATTTGCTAGAACATAGGTAGGTACAATAGTGGATGGTGGTATTTTACATTTTGGTCGCTATGTCTTACCCGCAAATGCATGTGTACTAATATTTATCTATTTATCCTAAGTAATTTTATTATCCCAATTAAATAAAAACAATATTAAAATTATAAGTAAATTAGTGATAAGAGATAAATAAGTAGATATTTGTTCGCGCGATTTTTTAAATTCTTCCTGTAAGGGGGTGAAATAGGGGATGAAAGTTTATATGGAAGATCGTCATTGTCGAAGATAAATCGATTGTTCTTTATGAAACTTGGCATTTGGACACGTGATAAGAGATATACAGAAATTTGTTCGCGTGTTAAATTCTTCCTGTGAGGGGGTCAAATAGGGGATGATACTATATGGAAGATTGTCATTGTCGAAGAGAAATCGATGGTTCTTTATGAATAACATTTGGGCACTTATAAAAATAAATAAATAGATATTTATTCAAGCTTTTTTGAAAATTTTACCTGCAAGGGGATGTTAGCAGAGGGGATGATGCAGTGTTAGCAGAGCCTTCTAAGAGCTCATAAGCAAAATGTACGCGATGGCTTATTGAGATAGACAGTCAGACATGAAAAATGATGATTTTCATAATTTTCTTATTTGTTGTGCAATAAGAGCTACCATTATGCAAAATTGCAAGTTTCTTGGACAGCCGGAAGTACCCTATATTTTTTTCTGTTAACCCTTAAATTGGCAAGAGTAAAAAAATACAAAAACAAGTGATACAGTATCATACCTTTATTTAATACCGTCTTAGGGTCTACAGAAAAATGAAAAAAAAAACTAGCATTATTGGTTTTTCAGAAAATCTATGTACATCACCATGCACGTTGCCAATTCTATAAGAACAAAGTAACATTATTGTGTGTACACGCTGGTTACCGCTGCCAATCAGGCAGTAAACTTTTATTTATATAAAAAAACCTAAATTATAAAAAAAAAACATCATACTTGATTTTGGTATATTTGGTATAAGTAGGTATTTTAACTAAATGTAACCAAAACACCGTCAATTGGTGTTTTAAATATTGAAATTTCCCCATTAAACTATCTAAACATACTATCTGTATTGAAATACACTAGTCTTGTTAGTATTACAATGATAGAGAAGTAAAATGTTTAAATACTTGAATGTGACAAATCTAGCAACTGAAGTTTGTTTACATTTAGTTAAATCAAATATAGTGTAGAACTGTCGAAAGCAATTTCGTGTTTTCGTTTTTCCAACAGCGAAACAAAGGGGCATATATGAGTTGCTCTGAAGATGAGCTCTGGTTGAGTTCGAAACGCGCTCAAGTGTAGATGGCGTGGCTATGGATTGCATAGAGTTTAATGTGGGCAAAGCATCATATTAACTGTGGATGGCCAGGGCAGAACTTTTTCTCTAATGGGTGAAAGAAGCATCGTGCATGCTTTCAGAATTCAATCGGTTTTGGATATACCTACATATATATTTATCAACCTCATGCTCATCCAATAAGCAGTATAGCAAATTTAAACGTTCCAAAGAAGAGTTTAGAGAAGGTGCATCAGAGCTATCATCAGAATCGAATTGTGGCGGTGCGTGCGGATTAATTTCCTCGTCCGGATTAGAGCCACAATTATAACATGCATTTTCTACGGGAATTAAAGCTAAAATCTTATGCGGTCGACTTTATGTTAAGCACTGCAGACAAAGAAAGAAAAGCATACTGTTTAAAAAGATTTAAAATAAACAAGGGGACGTAAAATCGTTAATTTGAAATAAAAAAAATGTACAGGGAACTTGGTAATGTACACCGTGGTTACCGAAGTTAATTCACCTTGTAGTTGGCAACGTACATGGTGGTTACCGTAGTTGAATGTAAGTACTTCTTCACAAACTTGGCGACGGTAACCGTGGTGTACGTTCTAATTTAACAGTGATTATCGTTGTTATCATGCTGAATGTACACAAAAGAACCAATTGTTCGTATACTTTAGCATTTTCTCATAAAACACAAAACATAATAAGCATAACTTGCATAGAAAAAAGTTGAAATTTTTTAATAAAACTTTCCCTAGGTACTAGAATGCGACGCCGCGTTGAACTTATTTTTGACACTGACGTTAATTTGAAATTATTGCCAAGTCACATATTTTTTCAACCATTCATCATAAAATTATTTATTAGTTTTTAGTCATAAAAATTTCAAAAAATATATATATTGATGATAGGATTTTTTATTAACTAACGTACACGGTGATGCACAGTGCCAATTTAAGGGCTAAGGCAATTTGTATAGAAACACCTTTTTAATGACTGTAGCTTTTGATTGCCTTGACTTAGAAGTTTGATTTTTTCACAGCTTTTGAGACTACCCTCCTAACTTACAATAAAGGACGTAAGGTGTCAAGAGTTCCCTATGAAGAGTTAGTCCTTTTGTGTTGGCAGGGTAGGAGGTAGGTGTAGGATGGATGGATGGAAGAACAAAACAAAAAATTGTTTATATTTATAGCAATGTATTAGCCCTATCGAACCCAGCCAATACAATTGTGCGGGTTAATTACATTTGAATTTGACATGGGTTGTACATATGGTCCACTGTCATAACTCTTACATTTGAATTTTTTGAACTTGACATGTATTGTACATAAAGTCCATTTTAGTAACTCTTCATACTCGGCTGGGTTCGAAAGGGTTAAAATAGGTTATTTTCAGCAAACCGTAGAAGTTTCTATGTGCTATTATTGGCAGAATAGGTATCCTCAAAAAATTAAATACTTCCCAAAGTTACTATTCCATGTGGACGAAGTCGCGGGCAAAAGCTAGTATCTTCATTACTTTATGAGATATTAGTGTGATTTGCTAAGACAGTAATTCTGCATCATTTCTAACTCTACACTCATGATTTGTATTTGTCCTTATTTGTCAGTTGCGCACACAGTGACAGCATACCGGCCAGCATTAAATTATCGAAACAGTATGCAACCTCGCTAAAATATTAATTTGGCGCCTGTTGCAGTCGTAACATTTCTTTACATTAGACTGGGCACATTATAAAATCGGTCAAGTGCGAGTGCGAGCGACACGCGCATGAAGGGTTCCGCACCTCCGGACAATGTTTTAAAAACAAGTAGTTCAGTATTATTTATTTGTAAAAAATCTAATACAAGCTTTTTGTTGGCGGTACTTTTTCCCCTGGTTACCAAAGTAGGTAGTCGTCAAGACTAATCAAAAGAGACCAAAATCGATGCGGTCGTGTCGTTTTATTACAGAGTTCCTATGGCCAACATCTAACTTTATCATCAGATCAGCTCTACGTCATAATAATATTGCATTATCATCGGATTTATACATGCATACAAAATTTCAGCTCAATCGGTTGAAGATATCCACTTCAAATTTAAGTTGAAATATTAATTTCACCCGAACAAACATAACTAGTTACATTACATTACAAGTTAATAAAAACATTATCACCAAAATGTAAGCACTAAGTACTAGTATTTTGAATAAAGAACAATTTTAAATTCTCATCCTCTTTGGCTGTCGCCCTGTCGGAGGCTGAATAGCGCATTAGACTCTTGCCATGCGCCGCCGCCCGGCGCCCACGGCAGAAAAAATTGGCTGAACGCGGTAATGAGGGCTATCGCGAATGAATTCGCCGCTAGAGGCGCTAGTGTAGCGTGAGGTCTCCGAAATGTCAAATCTCATAGTTTTTGGGTGAGCTACGCGGGTTTATTTATAATAAGATTTTTTTTGTGAATATTTTGCATAACCTGAAATTAATTATGGCAATTATGCGTTACGGGGCAATTAATGTCTGTGTTTTGAGACAGTTTTGTCTTTCGGAAACTTTTGTCCTCCCTTTTTTCCGAACAAAACGGGACTAAGCAACACTGTGGTTGCTGGATATTCTTATGGTACGGTTTTAAGGTGTATTAAATATGATTTTAATCTAAACTTTGTTTTAACGCCCGTAATAACAGACTCTGAAAGCCACACTTAAAAACCTCACGCAACAGTGCGCCATCTAGTGAGCCAAAAATTGATAGCCCTCATTAGGCCGAACGGCGCGTACTTATTATGAATTTGTAAATAAATCTTAACCTGATTTTAAATGTTGACCTTGTAAATAAGTAGTGTTACTTAGTATGAATTACAACGGACATTTTTTTGTGTAAAAAACATTAAATACAGCGGCTGTGAGTTCTTTATTGAAGTTGGCTTTTGTGAAGTGTATGTAGTGTGTGTCGGAGGTTTATGGGTCATAAATTGTTATTTAGTCTTAATGCTGCACAAAAAAATAAACCACTGTCTTAGAGACAATGATTAATTATTATACTATCGAAGGCTTTATAAAATCGCTAATTAATAAGTAGTTAAAAATTAAAAACAACATAGGGTCACTCGCGTTGCCCCTAGCAACTGACGGCCATCATCTTGGCAGCCTAGCAACCAAAAACCGCTGAATGAAACACGTTTCTTGTATGACGACCCCCTTTAATTTTTAACTTTATTTTATTTTTAGTATTTGTAGTTGTAGCGGCCACTGTAATACATAATCTGTGAAAATTTCAAGTGCCTAGCTATTACGGCTCAAGAGATAGAGCCCTGTGACAGACGGACAGACAGACAGCGGAGTCTCAGTAATAGGGTTCCGTTGGCACCCTTTGGGTACTAAACCCTAAAAAGGGATTTAAAAACAAACACAACCTAATTTAAAACATAGTGTAATCGATTCCACTCTCGATTCTGAGCAAACTACTTTCTGGTTTTCAGTTATTTAACTAACACCTTCTATGTGTATTTGGAAGAAGTTACTTATAAACTTTAAAATTGTACCAATAAGAGTCTATCAATAGACTAACGCTACAGAAAAAAAAATTGCATCTATTTAATAAACAAACCTGTATGCTCGCGCGGAGGTATGAAGCGCGATCTCTCTTCTACAAGCAATGTTGTGAATGCTATCCATAGCAATAGAGATTATTCTTGAAAATTGCATTGCGACTGTTTACTTGCTATCTACAATGTTGAATACTATTACCTCGAAAACAAGTGTGTATTTTAAAATGGTTGTGGATAGATTTAATTAGAGCTACTTATTTTAAATGCATCAAATAATGTTCTATACCTATGTACTCGTGATTTTAAAAAACTGCATGTTTCGAGTAATCTGAATACCTACCTACATGGTTGTGTACCAAAAAATTCTTAGCAGTAATAGTAGTTTAATAATTTAGATTCTAACAAAATAGAGACATCGAAAGAAACGAAGGAGTTCAAGAGGTTAATGCGTCGCTAATAGAAAGGTCCTGAGATCAAGGCTCAAATCTACTTACAAGTGACGAATCCTATGAAACTATTTGACATATATTTTCTACTCTCATGTTTGATGTAAAATGAATAGGCAGAAAATCTAATGTAAATTCATCTGCTTTAAATAATTATTCACTAGCTATAAATTCAAATTGAATAACAAATAATATTCACTTACTGCCAATTAAAGTCAAATGCTCTTTACTCTAAACCTTATTTTGTATTATGTACTTTAATTTGTTATAATACCTATTCATAATTATCTTTGAAAAGTTATTTGCTATAAGTTTTATACAGTAACTTAACTTTTATCGCTGACTAATGCTATAAAAAAAATATGTTTCTCGAGTATAACTAGAATAATAGTCTGCCAAAAAGAGATTCAACCTCGTGGGAGCACAGTTACTTTGGTCTTTAATTGGCGTAACTACAGTACACTTTGAAGGTTCTAAATAAATAACTGTACGAGATAATACTAACGGCCCTTTTTAACACGCTTATACTAGCTTCACTTGTTTGTTATATTTATCTCAAATACCTATTATAGCATGTTTTTTAGGATTCTGTTCTGTACCTTAAACAAAATCTTTTAATTACACTAGGATCACATCTGTGTCTGCACATGCGTATATGTAGAAAGTTAAAATGTAATATGTAATAGGTACTTAGATCTATATTATTTTGAAACGGTAAAAAACAGTTATTGAGTCCAACCAATAAAAAAATACAACATTTTGAAGGTGTATTTTTGTACAAAAAATTTAACCTTCTTATCTAAGTTTACAGGTACAGTCAAGTGCAAAGATATCGACACGGCCAAAGTTACAAAAATATGTATACACGACTTTATGCACCTAATATTAAAGTTTAAGATATAACAGTATCTGACATAAAATTATGAGCCTTGGAATACTACAATGGAATCATTTCAAAATGCGCTGATTTCCATTTCTATTTAGAATAACATGTCAGTACGTGTACAAGTTTAAAAGTTTTTAAGTCTTCTCCATACAATTTGTAGATGCAATCGACGTCTACAGATGGGTACACCTACGTACATACATCGATTCGTACCGGGAGCTCAGAAATGTCTACATTGCATAGCATAAACTAACTTCTCTTTCGCATTAGCATCTTGTTTGCGTTATGCGCTTTGCGATATCGATATTGTATTATAAAGGATGCATAATATCTTAATGTTTTTTCTCATGTTAGGTATTTATAACATTTTTGCATAGTTCGCTTTATCGCTTATGTATGACTATAAGGTCCAACTTCACCGCAGTTTTGCTAAGAGTTTATTTTTTTATTGATAGTTTGGTTTACTTACTTAGGGCCGCCATACAAAAACTGGCCAGCTCGCGGCTATCAAGGTTATGGACGTCACTGAGGATGAAGAAGAAGAGATAAAATTGGAAATCAATGTTTTGAAGAAATATTCCAACCATCGCAACATTGCGACGTATTATGGCGCTTTCATCAAGAAAAGCCCTCCTGGGAAAGATGACCAGCTCTGGCTGGTGATGGAATACTGTGGTGCTGGTTAGTAAACATCTCCGTCACTTTGGTTCTTTGCAGTGTCGCCAAAATGTGTAAAATAATACGTGCATGGAAGTTCTACAAACATTGCTTTTTTTCTTTTCAGGCTCTGTAACTGACTTGGTAAAATCTACAAAAGGCCAGTCACTCAAGGAGGAGTGGATATCGTACATATGCCGAGAAATCTTGAGAGGTCTCAGTTATTTACACTCCAACAAAGTCATCCACCGAGACATCAAAGGGCAAAATGTACTGCTCACAGATAACGCCGAAGTCAAGCTCGGTATGTAGATCATACTGATAAGAGGTTATTTTATTTCTTAACTACTGTTGCTTTATAATAGTTAATTTTCTTATTTATCAACAGTCGATTTCGGAGTATCAGCACAATTGGATAGGACCATTGGAAGAAGGAATACCTTCATTGGTACTCCGTACTGGATGGCGCCCGAGGTGATTGCTTGCGACGAAAATCCGGACGCAACTTACGACAATCGCTCTGACCTCTGGTCTCTCGGTATCACAGCGCTCGAGATGGCCGAGAGTCAGCCGCCACTGTGTGATCTCCACCCTATGAGAGCTCTCTTTCTTATACCAAGGTGCTGCGTCACTTTCAAAACTATCTAGCTTACCTTACAATCACATCCATAAAATTGCTACTGTTTGTCATTACAGAAATCCTCCACCTCGTTTAAAGTCAAAGAAATGGGCGAAGAAATTCCACAGTTTCATCGAAACTGTTCTAGTAAAGGATTATCATCAGCGACCTTACACAGAGCAACTTTTGAAGCATCCTTTCATTAGGTAGGAATATGCTGTCAATGTTTTAACTTTAAATCGCGGACTTTAACTAGTAGCTTCGTCTCTAAATGTACGTATATATATGTTTTCAGAGATCAGCCGACCGAGAGGCAGGTGCGAATACAGCTGAAAGATCATATAGACAGATGCAAGAAGAGAAAGCAGGACAACTCTGTACGCGAGAAGTACAAGTACTCTGGTTCTGAGGGTGAGGAGGAGGAGAACGCCGTGGCCGGCGAGCCGTCTTCCATCGTGCACAACGCAGCAGCGCACCCTGGCGGCGACACGCTGCGACGCAACTTCCAGCAGATCCAAGAGGGCAGGTTAGCAAGCATCCAACCTCTCTAATTCATCAGTAGCATGCTGAGTATATAATATTTGAGACTTCCCTGCATACATGTTAGCTACTCGGGAGGGAGAAACAAAGTGAATCTACTTTAAGTGGCGAAAAGAAAAGACAGTTACACCGCGCAATTTAGTTAGCTCATTTCCTTGTTATTTCGGATCCAGCATAAATTAGCACAAATGCGAGCAGTATACTCGGTCTATTTCGATAGTATTGTTATTATATTACTGTTAACTTATGTCTAAAACTGGCCTCACAGTCACGTTGACCTGATTCGAAATACATATTCTTAATTCTGTACAAACACCGGCATCATGCACATTCGTTTTTCTCTACGAGACTGACACGATAAGATGACATGTCAGTAATTTTGTACCGAAACCTATGTCGATGTCGGCCCTGGAGCTTCTAGTGTAAGAAATATATTCTAGTGTAATTACGGAATGATAGTTATCAACACATTAACACAAACACATTAATAATAATGGGTTCTCTTCTGTACGTACTTAATAAATACATTGCTTAATAAACTCTAATGTAACTCAGAGCCCCCGCGGAAGCTCCACAGCCGCAGCCGCCACCCAAACGCAACAGCAAGCGCGATGAGCGTGAAGAAATTCCAGGTATTATACCAATCGAAATTCAATAATTTCCTTTTTTTGATAAAAAGAGCCCACTGTCACCCACGCTGCATACATTATGAGTAGCTGGCGTAAGTCGGTTTGAATGCAGCGTGGGCCAGTTTGGGACTCTTTGTACTTGAGTTGTTTAACTTGTTAACATTTGTGTGCAGAGCCCGGCCCGCCCGCAAGGCCCACCATTCCGCAAAGACTGATCGTAGTGCCCGACCCGCAGGCACAGCAGCCTAATAGATATAATAGGTAAATTCAAATGCCGTATCAATAACAATAGTTAAAAGTGAAACTTGAAAGTCATCAGTCATCACTTGCGATCATTTGATAATTCATTAAACTAGGTTCCTTGCTAACAGCATGTATCACATGAGTTTTTCAATCACGAAAAGTGTAGAATTTGTAAAATCAACGGTATTTTAGAAATAACACTCGACTCCTAAAATACATTGGGAATCACTGAAATCTCCAAAAATATGCGTTATGTATTACATGAACGCCCCCTAAGTTAAAATCTGCTGCTTTTGCAGTCAGAAAAATACGTATTAATTATTTTACAGACGAGGGCGATTAAAGCTATTTACAAATTAGGAACACAATCTTTACGAGGGGCGTTCAATCCTCCATACTCGAGATAATCATTTATTACTACCCCTTTACCATCCCAAAGAACAGAGCCCACGACCTTACCGGCAGATGGACCCATCTTGAATTTCTTCGGATTTGGAGATGATGGCCTTTTTCATGTCAACTGCAGTTTCGATTCGGGTCCATTGTTATAAAACGCGCCAAAAAAAGTTTCCGTTCTTGCTGTATCAGATCCAAAGCTTCTTAACAATCTCGACTCTAAGTTTGTTTTTGCGTGTCAGTAAGCATTCTTGGTACCCAACGCACAGATAACTTTTTCATGCCCAAGCGTTCATGTAAAATATTATGCACGCTCCTCCTTGAAATCTTTACATTTTCAGCAATAAAACGAACCGTGACACGACGATCCGACAAAACGGTTTTTAAATTTTTTCACAATTTCTTCAGTTACTGCTGTAGTAGGGCGTCCGGAGCGGGGGTCGTCCATGGTCGATGTTCTTCCACGTCTAAATTCGGCGCACCAACTTGCGACTGTCGAATACGGAGGGGCAAATAGACCCTAAAGTGTCCCGCAAATCTAAATTGACATTGACTTGGTCCGTAGAAAAGTTTTTCAAACAAGTATTTGAGAAGGGCGCGCAGTTAAATTTACTCCATTTTCGCTAACGTACTCAATTGCATTGCAAAGAAATTACCGTATTTTTTTAAACAAAAAACAGTTCTTTTTTTTTTCATAGAAATCAGCCTAGATACGAGGGGCGGCTGAAAAGTAATCTACCTAACTAAGAAAGAAATTTTTTGAAAGTGATTTTTTATTATTTTTCTATGTAATCCCCTGCGAGAGAAATACACTTATTACAGTTTTCAAATAGTGACATTAACCCATTAACAATTTTTTTTTCGGTTTGTCGTCAAAATACTCGTTAACCGCAGACTTCATTTATTTTATTTTTTATTTATTTATTTATTGTACACACACTTAATCTATCACTACAGGTTTGACCTAATGCGACAGAGAAGTTCCAAAATAAATATTAAATTCTTGCTTCAATATATAAGTAATTAATTATTCTTGTAACATATAACAAATCTGTTTCTTCGTCAATTTTGTTCAGCGTATGTATAGTCAAAATACCACAAACGGGACTTATCACGCTATTATTACACAAGTAATATTTACCTCAACGTTTCGGCAACGTTACAGTTGCCGTGGTCACGAGTAGACTGAAGTGTGGGGTGTCAAGTCTGCCTAGCAGCGCGAGTTCTTCGAACTACCCGCACTTGATCACTAATAGTGCCGGCACTCGTATCACGAACTACCCGCACTTGGTCACTTTTATTAGTCACCCTATCACACCGACACACATGACACAACACTAACAACGTCCGATCGTCCCTCCGAACATTCATCCCGACGCCGATACCTATTAATAACAGGATTCCACGAAGAAGAAAGCTTATACCCATCATCCAGGTTGAAATTCTTATGCTTTTTTATTTCAACCGCTTCACGTACCATTCTTGAGTAAAAATGACGTTCCGTGGACAGAATTTTGGGATTGTGAAGCTCAATCCAGTGGTTTGGCCCTGACTCCAACAAATGCTCGGCTATGGCTGACTTGTTTACCTGGCGATTTTTAACAGCTGCAATGTGTTCCTTGACCCTCTCAGCTATTGTTCTTTTCGTCTGTCCGATATAGGAACTACCACAACTACAATCAACCCTATAAACACCCGGTGTTTGGAAGGGAACGACATCCTTGGGTGTCCTAATATGCCTCGCGACTTTGGACAAAGGTGTGTACACCACCTTGATGGAATACTTACCTAAAACGGCTCCAACTTTGTCCGTCACTCCTTTCACATCCATACTATCCATACTAATATTATAAATGCGAAAGTAACTCTGTCTGTCTGTCTGTTACGCTTTCACGCCTAAACCGCTGAACCGATTTTGATGAAATTTGGTACAGAGATAGAATAGACCTTGGGAAAGAACATAGGCTACCTTTTATCGCGAAAAAGAGGCTTTAAGGAGTTCAAATAGGGGATAAAAGTTTATATGGTGGAAGTTCGTCGCTGTCAAAGTTAAAACTATGAAACTTGGCATTTAGGTACTTGATAAGAAAAATAGTCTGAATTTGAAAATTTCATGTCGTTCATCCTCATTGTTAAGGATCGATGAAACTTGGCATTTAGCACTTAAACTTGCTTTTTGAAAATTCAATTAATCGAAAAGCGGCATGAAATAAATAGATATTTGTTCGCACTGTTGAAATTTTTCGTATTCCTGTGAACTTCATTCGTGATAATAGGTGTGAATTTTTATATGGAAGATCGTCATTGTCGAAGATAAATTGGACTTTATGATAATTTTTGGCATGTTAGCAGGCACGCGTAATATGTACTCAACGACGTGGTCACGACAGTAGACTGAGATTCGCGAGGTCTTTCTCGGTACCCTCTTCCAAATGACTGGGATCGTCCCTCCGAATAATAACAGGATTCCACGAAGAAGAAAGCTTAGTTCCATGCTTTTTTATTTCAACCGATGACGTTCCGTTTTGGGATTGGCCCTCAACAAATGCTTATGGCTGACTTGTCGTCTCAGCTATTGTCTCTTTAGGAACTACCACAACTACAATCAACCCTGGGAATATTCACTTGGCTACACCTTATAAGTAAATAATGTCTGTATGCTGAACCGATTTCATTTGAGATAGAATAGACAAAAAGAACATAGGCTACCTTTTATCGCGAAAAAGAGGCTTTAAGGAGTTCAAATAGGGGATAAAAGTTTATATGGTGGAAGTTCGTCGCTGTCAAAGTTAAAACTATGAAACTTGGCATTTAGGTACTTGATAAGAAATAAGTCTATATTTGTTTGAGCTTTTGAAATTCGACCTGTGAGGGATGAAAGTTTATGTGGAAGGTCGTCATTATCGAAGATAAATCGATGAATCTTTATTAAACTTGCCATTTCGGCACATGAAAAGAGATAAATAGATATTTGTTCGCACGTTTTTTAAAATTCTTCCTGTGAGGGGGTGAAATAGGGGATGAAACTTTATATGGAAGATCGTCATTGTCGAAGATAATTGGACGGTTCTTTATGAAACTTGGCATTTGGGCACGCGCTAAGAGATAAATACATATTTGTTCGCGGGTCTTTAAAAATTCTTCCTGTGGGGGGTGAAATAGGGGATGAAACTTTATATGGAAGATCGTCATTGTCGAAGATAAATCGATGGTTCTTTATGAAACTTGGGATTGGGCTACTTATAAGAAATAAATAGATATTTGTTCAAGCGTTTTTGAAAATTTTACCTGCGAGGGATGTTGGCAGAGGGGATGATGCAGTGTTAGCAGAGCCTTCTAAGCTTATAGGCGAAATGTACGCAATGTGGGGTCATTTTAGATGGCGTATTCACATAGACAGTCAGACATGAAAAATTATGATTTTCAGATTTTTCTTATTTATTGTGCAATAAGAGCTACCTTTATGCAATATTCCAAGTTTCTAGGACAGCCGGAAGTACCCTATAACTTTTTCTGTTAAGGCAATAGGTTTGGAAACACCTTTTAATGACTGTAGCTTTTGATTGCCTTGACTTAAGAGGTTTGATAGACGGACGGACGAAAAGCAAAGTAATCCTATAAGGGTTCCATTTTTTCCTTTTTAGGTACGGAACCCTAAAAACATTTGCTCCAGCGCTTTTCAAATTTCAACCTATTTACTTGAAAATATGGGGATGAAAGTTCTTAAGGAATTCCAAACAAATTACTACATATAAGTATATTTATCGGAAATATGTGTAGCTATGCTTAGTAAAAATACCGTCTTAATTATAATCCTACCCTCCTAACTTACTATAAAGGACGTAAGGTGTCAAGAGTTCACTATGAAGAATTAGTCGTTTTGTGTTGGCAGGGTAGAATACACGTCGTATTGCTAAATTGTGGCTATCCGCAAAATATTTATGTTTTACCAAAGAACATCGGGTGGATGGATGGATGGAAGAACAAAAAAAATAGTTTATATTTATAGCAATGTATTAAATTAAAATAGGTTATTTTCGGTTAACCGTAGAAGTTACTATGTACTATTATTGGCAGAATAGGTATCCTAAATAAATTAAATACTTCCCAAAATTACTATTCCACGCACGAAGTCGCGGGCAAAAGCTAGTAAGGCATATATGCAGGCTGTCTAGCTACATCAGGATATCTGGTTCTACGTTTCCTTCTGGGCTGCCATTTATTCACCACATATCCGTTACGCTTTAGTACCTCCTGAACATGTCTCAACTCGTCTTCAACAAATCACAGCACACAAAATACAGCGTATGTATGGCCCGAGTTAGCGTTATTCATGTCCTCATCCGTCAAAAATCTGCGTCCCCTCAAATCTTCCTTCAGGAGTCTGAACAGAAAATAGTTGCAAGGGGCCAGGTCAGGGCTGTAAGGAGGGTGATTGATTTGATTTCTTCGCGTTACAAATAGGTGAGGGAAATTGCTTTTCTCAAACATGCTATGTAATGTTTATGTTGTGTTCCTTAAAACAGGCTCAAAATATACTGTTGCAGGCCTAGGCCTGCAAGACAACAGTCTTTTGTTTCAATGCAAAACGTCAAATATCCACGATAAAGGCCATTTTAGATACACGACTTGGAATTAATAATCTGAATTTCTATGGTTCATTTATCAGCTACTGAATAAATTCACAGGACTATGAATATTCTATATGTAAATACATGTTTAAATATTTCCAACGCGTTTTACGTCAAATTACAATTAAATTTACATAATAAAGTATTAATGTAGCTGATTAAAAGCCGAACAGCAAATACTATCAAAAAAAGTATTGGCCGGAAAATTTACAAGTGTCAATGTCTTTTTTTTTAATTGACTGGACTTGGGCTTCAGCCATTTTGCAAGTAAGTGCCATTGTCATTTCAAAAGTTTCGTTTAGAAACGTGATACGTGATTTTTTATTTTTGCAGTCCGTTATATCTACATGTTTTATATTTTTTGGGATTATTTTAACGTTTTAAAAATTCATGTTAGAATGAGATAAACACTTATCTAGATGGTAGTTATAATTTGAGTCTGGTACAATTTTAGTTGTTTTAGGAATAACACATTGATTTCTAGGAGTTTTTATTTATTTTAGTGCATGTTTGCGAAAAGCACTGTACAAGCCTCGGCGTGAAAGAACATGCCAGCCTCGTATACCTATCCATGTATGTCTATACATACTCGGCCTGCAAGCCTTTCTTTCCCGGCCTCTGCAGTAATGTACTATTTCAGCCACCCCTCGTAGAATAGCTTTACCGGCCAGTATTACTTTCCTAATATTGAAAGAGTTGGCATCTCCTTCTCACTTTTTATTGAACGCCCCTCGTACAATGTAGAGATGGGTAAATCCGGATCTGAAGATTCAAAAGAGTCAGATCCTCAAGCGGATCCGAATCCCTTAATGACTCCTTTCAAATCTTATCGACTCCGGAGTTACTAACTCCGACCAAGTCCGGCCGGATCGAGTGGCTCGTGATCGCCGTCACACTCACTCGTTCCGCTTTCACTCTCGGCTCGGATCGGATCGGATCGGATCTTATTACGTATGGTCGGGTGCTGAGTGAGCCGGTACCTACGTCGGTACTCGGACGGACTACTCGCTCGGTTATATCCTACTAATATTATAAATGTGAAAGTTTGTGAGTGAGTGAGTGAGTGAGTGAGTATGTTTGTTACTTCTTCACGCTGAAACAGCTGGACGGATTTGGATGAAATTTGGCAAAAAGTTAGTTTATAACCTGGATTAAAACATAGGATACTTTTTATCCCGATATTCCCACGGGATAGGGATACAATCTGGAAATAACAACCGCTGGGCTTAGAGTCATGAAATTCGACATGATTGTTTTTAATGTAACCTCAATGAAAACCACGATTTAATTTTCGGGAATTCCCACGGGAATTTTTCAAAAATCCCAAAATTTCAATTCAGCTGCTGGATCTAAGGATTTACGTGTGCGAAGCCACGGGTAAACACTAGTTGGAAATAAATGAGATACAATTAAAACACAATATAATATGACCGGTGCGGGCGACGCTTATTTTAACACTGTTTTCAAGCTTCAAAGAATCAAACAGAAAACTAGTAGGTTCTTAAAGTAGCTAATAGATCTTTAAAAAATACACAATTTAGAATTTTTCAACATCGACGAAACGAATCGGTACTTCAGTTCAGTACCTTGACCTTGGTACCTACCGAACCGAGCCGGGCCGCATCGGCCATAGATAAATTAATAAGCGCTCGAAAGAACTGGAGTCAATAAAGGAGTCGGATTCAATAAGCGGATTCGGTACCGACACCGGAGCTGGATCTAGTGAGTCAGATCACTTCGCGGAGTTCAGATTACCCATTTCTAGTACAATGACGTACTTCGCGTTCTATGACTACGAAGATAAAGACGACATTTCGTTGGATTTTTGAGAAAAATTATATACCTACTGTCTGATTTAGAACTAGATCAATTTTTACTTCCCGATTCTTCTCAACAGAGGTTTTACAGATCCGGTGGTAGATTGTTGACTTTTAAAAGAGCTTGTTGCAGCCCTCATTTAATAAAATATTTTGACTGACCTTGACTTTTTCTTGTAGAGTTCGTATTTAACTAATAATCAACACAACAACAGTTACCATTACAACATTTTTAACACCAAAAAATTATAATTGAATAAGCTATTTTTGTAAATTTATTTCAGTTACTATGAAAACTAATTTTAAGTAAATTAATTGGTGTGTTGTGATGGCTTGCGCAGGGCTCTCCCGCCGCTGCCGAAGAAGACGCCGAGCCCGTCGGGCTCCTCCAGCAGCTCGGGCTCCAACAACGGCACGCCGCCCGCCGGCGGCCCGCAGCCTCCGCAACGCGGCTCGCACAACATGTTCAAGCCTATGGTAAACATTAATAGCTTATAAAACACCACCTTATTGCGGATGCGGAACCTACTGCCTCGTATCGTAAGGCAGCCGCTTTAGGCTCAACATTTGACTCATTTATATGTCGTGGCAATAGTCGCTGCGTCTGCGTCGCTATGTGGCGGCTGTCAGTCGGTACCTGTTAAACGGCTATTGACGATATAGACTTCCTGTAATTCCTTTCTGCACAGTAAAGATAACGAAAGAATGTGCATAGACAACTTAACTTTGAGGTCAAGTACTTAATATTACGTGAATGGTGATTTGATTTAGTCTAGCACGCAGAGTAATACGAAGATGCCTTATTCATTTCTAGAAAATTATCGCGTATTGAAGCTTATTCTACCCTCTTACAGTCGTGTCAGCAAAAGTGTAGATACGGTAGTGTTACACTTTTACTATTGGTTTTATCACTATTGGTTGTCTTACTGATAAAATGTTTGCAATTTGATTAAAGTTAATTGTATGTTTACCATTACTACAATTTATTATTAGTATGAACTAAAATAATTTCTTTACACACCCGCGACCTTATTATAGCTAAGTTTATGCAAAGAAATGCGCGTTCTTGCAGTTCCTCCACCTCAACACACAAATAACACACACCCATATATCACCACCACCACTATACACTGACGCGTTTCGAACTCAACCAACATCTGCTAGCATGGTGTACGGTTGTGTTTTGTGTTTCTCTGAATATGAGCTCTGGTTGAGTTCGAGACGTGTCAGTGTATTGTGGTGGTGGTGATAGATGGGTTTGTGTGTGTTTCTACAGAGTTGAGGTGGAGGAACGGCATGAACGCGCATATCGTGCATAAACTTAGCTTTCATAAGGTCACGGATGAGCAAAGAAATTCTTTTAGTTCATTGATATGGACCTCCACAAAGTAACGCCTTGCGGCGTACAAATATTTAACTCAGTAATTATTAGTATTTATTTAAAGATTTTTTAGGGAAGATACTCTAAACTTATCGTTTGGATTTGCCTGAACATTCTGGAACATGACATCCAGTAGAAACTGCCAAGTAGAATTCAAGCTATGTGCAAAATAAAAGGTTCAAAAATAGAGATGGAGTGTCGTGTCGAATATTACTAAGCCAAGACCGTATAGTTATGGTTGACGAAAATAAAGGCATTTTTCGTGGTTTTCAATTTATCTTTTCTTCTTACTTACATATAAGATGATATAAGTAGTAAATTCAAGAGACAGGTAAACAGAAATTAATCGCCAACGCTCCATCTTTAACAGCGCTGCTTAAGTACTGAACATAGATTAGTTACGAGTCTGTCTTTGCATAGCTTAAAACTGAATAAAAGTTCAGCCCACAACTTAAAACCCCCAGGGCTCCGCCATTTTGAAACAATCCAAAACTTAACTATCGATAGTTCCATATTATCGAACCTGCTCACATAATTTAACGAGGAATTTATCGGTTGTGAAATGCGACCTATAGAGGAGAACAGACAGACGTGCGTTAACATTTTCGCCCAAGTTGAAACGGAGACGCTTCGCGCTTGCTCGGTCAATAAAAACGGGGATAGAATAAATCAGCTAGAAGAACGAAGCTAGTTTACCCGCTGGTAACTAATAGTGCTAGCGGGCGACACCCCGAAATTCAGTAAAAAGGTGCAAATGTTATTAAAAGCATGAAAATCGAAACGATTGATCTTTAGGCCATACCAATCAATTTGACCCGTAGCACGAAAAAAAAAACAAAAAGGAGAGGATTTATGACGTCATCTTTTATTTGTACGGAAAAAATAAATTGTTCTGAAACCTATCGTCAAATTGATTCGTATGGCCTAAAGATCAATCGTTCCAATTTTCATGCTTTTAACACCATTTGCAGCTTTTTTTGGTGTACCGCTAGCACTATAACAAATATGACAGCTCGTGTACGTAATCGAGATAAAACTTATTAGACATCTATCTCTAACTAAATCATTGTCATTGCGATAATTGAAAGCTGCTCTAATTTATAATTATACTTATTCGGTTGCAGTTTTCCTGATTAATCTATGGTTCAGTACTTAAATAGGTGCAAAAACTTGTGCACACACTAGTCTTTCAAAATGTCTGTATCGTTGTAGTATGTCATATAAATATGTAAGAAAGCGTGCGAACAACTTTTTATTTGCTTTTTTTTGTTTTTATTTTCATGTCACGCTGTATACTTTCTTTGCACATCCGATTTATACTTCAACTGCAGCTTCCACCGCGAAAGCCCGAGGTTGGTCTTTACCATTATTCACATTTTCTTAGTAAATAGATTAGATAGTTACTTGGTATCGTCTTGTCTCGTTTTCATTCTCGTTGTCGTTAATTTTTCGTTGAATTCTTATTTAGTTTCATTATATAATCGTCACTCATAATTCATTCGTCTTGTTCGTTATCTTCTTTTAACAAATTCAGTAACTTAGCTTTAAGTCTCATCCATTTTTCGTCTCGGTCTTCCTTATTTCATCCACTACCTTAAGTCACATTCGTCGTTGGTCTTTCTTTTTGTTTGTACGATTGGTACAATTGTCTCCTTTTTTAGGCACATTCGCTAATCGCTTGGCTTGTTGTTCGTTCCATTCGCTATTCATGATTTTTTGATCGCATCTGCTATTCGTAGTGTTCTAATAATGATATTTCGAACATGAAACTACCGTGAGACTCGCTCATATTAAATATAATGACCCGGATAACTCACGTCTTAAATCGATTCCAGCTCGACATGTTTCGGGCTAATCCCGAAACATGTCGAGCTAAACGCGGCGCTGAGTCGCGTTGCTCCGAAGACGAAGGGCTACGGATTAGCCCGAAACATGTCGAGCTAAACTCGATTTAAGACGTGAGTTATCCGGGTCATTATATTTTCTAATAATGATAATTTAGATGTGACAAGAAAAGATATCACAAATAACGAATGAGACGAAAAACGAACTTTACATTCTTAGAATGCGACCAAAAACGAAAAAGACTAATTGCGAATGTGATCAGCAACAAACATACTACAATATTTTTGCCTTGCTTCCCTGCCACCCAAAGTGGAGAAGCAAGTTAGTAGAAGTTCCTACCTCCGCTAAAGGAACACCTGAATCAAACTTTAGCTCCGAACGTATACTTAAACGTATATTTTAAGACATGTTAGTAAAGGACACAAGAAACGAAAGAGAAGAAAGACGAATAAAGAAAAGAGTCCAAGAAAAACCGTGACAAGAAACGATTAATAGGGAGATAAGTTACGATACAGCATTTGACCAAAGAAGATAGTGATAGATAGCGAACAAGACGACGCAAAGACGTTGATGAATACAGAATGAGACGAAATAAGAATTCAGCGAAAAACAAATTAACCGAAATAATGTGATATCGTAATATCTGATGTGTTTTAGGACTTGGATAAGCTTGCGGCGCAGCTGAATGAACTGGGTGTTGTGTCTGGCGAACCGCCCAACCGACCGCCGCGTGCACCCGCCAATGGACAAGGTTTGACTGGCAATCATTTTAACTTTATTGTAAAATTATATGTCAGAAGAAATAATAAGTTTGACATGAAGGATTGTTTTAAAATAATATCACATCACTGTATGGGTCAAACGTCTATGAGACTGTGTTGACTGTGTCTTTAGCTAAACAAATCTTGGTATATTTTGAATTTTATGACGGTATTGCGGTATTGTTTTGCTCTTAAATAATAATAAAAATAATGATGTTTAATTATTATTAAACAGTACAATAATAGCAAGAGTAGGCAGAAAGTAAAACCTGCAAATGCTCTACCTACAGGTCCTCCGGTGGAAAGGAACGTTCCCGAGCCGACGTTTGTTGATTCCGACACTGACTCCGACCCTGAGGAGAGCGGCGGACGAGTCCGCAACGACGGCACATTACTTGCCAGTGATCCACCAAAACCGCTGTAAGTCAATAGCAATATTTTATTATACGTTACTATATCAACTTAAATGCCGTAAAAAGACAAACTAGACCACCCAGTGGAGCAGATTCGCTGGACGATACGGGTGAAATATCAGACGCGTGCAAAGATGTTTCGATTTTGAGGGATTTCTTCTAGCAACTGTTTTTATCGAAGAATTTAGTGTCCAAACGAAGTTATTTGACTATCTATTTCATAAGAAACGTTTGAACCATTTATTTATGAAAATTGAAGTTATTGTTTTTAAAACTTGTGTGTCATTGATAATTATTAACTTTCATCAAAAGTTAAACGAGTCGCAGTAATATTACACCCACAAAGCACGTATGGCGGGAGTTTGAATTTCCCTCTTGGGCGAAGTACACGAGTATCGTCTAATCCTCATGTGCCAAAACAGTATATCCCTACAATAAAATAAAATACAAAACCGCCTCACAAACAAATATTTCCTATGATGAAAGTGGTCTGTGCCATACATAAGTGCTTTTCGGTTACATACACTTAAGTGTACTCGTCACCTTTGTTTTGATAACTTTGAACTAATGCATTTTTATTTTGGCATACTTTATGTTGCGTGTTATATTGTTTTGTCCCCGTTTATTTGTGGTCCGTATCCGTCCACGTCCCTGCGTCCGTTCCGTTTGGTTCCGCTTGGCAGTCCCGAGTTCTGCTACAGGGGCGGCCTTAGCGCGGTGGCGGAGGACGGCGCGGCCGGCGGCGCGCCCACACGCCCGCTCCCGCCCACGCCCGACGACGACGACGCACACGCCGACCGCACGCTCGTCATGAAGCGGGTCAGTACTTCTACCACTAACGCACTACACTTTCCACACTTGTCTTAACAACGCCCAGTTCTGCTCCCTACTCCGGCACACTTCTCGCAGTCCTTTTTTACTTTTGTACAAAAATGCGCTCAAATCATTTTCGTTATTAAATTCCTTCCGCTCTTACAATTTTCACGCCAAAGTAAGATAAGTGAGCAACATTCTTTTACTATATATTACTAGGAATGTTTAGTGTTATCATTGTTTCTGTAACTTTTATTTATTTTTTGTGTGGGGCATGATGAAACACTACAGAAAGAGAATACAGAAAACGATAAAACTCGCACTGAAGTGGATGAAGCAGTTCTTCTAAAAGATTGGGATTTTGCCAGATTCTTTCCATCCAAAAAAGCTGATGTTATAAATGAAAAACAAAAGCAAACGAAGGAAGGAGAGCAGAAGCGCCTGCAGCTACAAAGGCAGTCTAGAATCGAGATGGAAGACGCGTGGGCTAAGTACAAAGCCATTGCGACTCCTCCGTCACGTCACAAACAGTTGTTTCAGAAACCGTCTGAAAAAACTACTCAAGACAAATTGTCTGATATTTTGAAGCACAAAAAGGAACAAGATGCAGAGCTGAGTTCCCCAAATAGATTTTTTAGGGGATTCAGAAGAGAAAACTCTGATCTTTTTCCATTACCAAGTACACGCCACTCAGCAATTTACTTCCCGAAACATGACAATCAAGTCGGACAGAACAAGCAACTCAGATCAAGCGGTATTTTTAACAATTCCCGTAAACAACAGATAATCAAACCCCAGTCTTCAGGAGAACCAATTCTTACTGACTTTATTAAAATGAACGATAGTTTAAAAATGTCGGCCCAAGGTGAAGTAAAAAGAAGTGACAAAGGAAAATCACCAGCTAGTAACCCCATAGATGCGTTAAAAAGCGTAGCGGCATTGATTCGGCAAGACAGTGAAAATAATGGGCCGAGTCGTCAGAGCAGCGTCAATAGTGACTCGCCATCTACAAGTATTTGCTTCACGTCAAGTGCTTCGTTTGAGAAAGCGGGAACTCCGGACTTGACTGCCGGTACCGTTGAGAAAAAAGTACAAGATGATGCTGACCCGTCTTGCATGGTCAAACCTCGTAGAGAAAAGACTGAATCAGATATAGTATTCCGAAGAAATTCGCAGTATAACAGACACACAGACTTTATACCCAGTTGTGGGCAGGAAGCGGTACTCGCACAGGACAAGGTAATTGCTCCCTGTTCAGGATAGTTTGTTTATATTTATACTTACAATTTGGTATGAGGGTTTGACTTTCTAACATAGATAATTTACTTACAACTAACACGCATTTTGCGGTTGTATAATTAAACGCTTTTATTTGGATTATTTCACTTATTTGTATACTTTTTAAAAATGTGTGGGAATGGTTTCATATCTCGTATTTGACAAATAACGTTGTGTATATGTTTTTTTTTTTATAAATATGATATTTTGGCATTGAGGTTTTTTCATTGCATCTATATGTAAAAAATATTTGGTTTGGGTAATCTTCAATTTCATTACAGACTGTGTTTGCGTGCCAAGGGTAGTATTTCCCTATTATTAAAATAAATTTGAATCATTGCTCACACGTCTTACCTTCTGGCGTGATCTTTACTTGTAGGCTAAGCATACACCATTAAATATTTTAAGAGTTATTTATTTAAGTAAAAATGCTATAACGACCCCATATAGATTAATAGCTTCCTTAATAATTAACAGTTGAATTAATCGCAAGTTTTAAATTGTTTTAAAACTAACTACTGCGGAAAGTTTCTGCGCGAATACCGTCTTCCTGCCAGTATATGCGAGAAATTAGGAAATCTGTCATGAACACCTTTGGAACCTAACAGTTTGGGAATGAACATCTAACGAAATGTGAGAAGCTGAAAAGAAAACCAGTGGTCAATTACTGTGAATGTCTCCTACTATTGCATGTTTGGCTGCCGTGTTTGTGTTTGTCACGTTCAGTTGCTGTCGGATTAATAATAACGCTGAAAAATCGCATAAGTCTAATCAGGTTTGCTATCCTATTAATGTTATCTGGTGTCACGATGGCACCCGTAGACATTAAGGGTTAATCCGCAGGACTTTTATTAATGATGGGCTAAATTTTGTGAGGCAGGGTCGGACGGGCGGCGCGGCGGAGGGCAGCGGCGGCGGCGGCTCGCGCACCAGCTCCGTGCTGCCTGACCTGCTCAGCCAGGCCGGCCAGCCCACCACGCCGCCGCGGCACGACAAGTCCACCAGCGAGGAGGTGAGCATCCCACCTGCTTGCCCACGGGTAGCTTGCAGTTCCTAACGTTACCTCTCATAAAGATATTGTGCTGTTATATCTCATTAATATTATAGCGACATTAGCTCCATTTGTCGTTCTATAGAAAAGTCAAGCTTTCGCGCTAAACAACCTCTTCTTGGTTTTTCCCATCTCATAAGGTATTTTAAGTGTTATATTTTATGTGCCGAACAAAGGTATGATGTTTAAATTCGCAATAATCAACTTCCATGTGGGGCTTCATCATATACTTAATATTTTACATAATAATCACCAAAAAAAATTGTTGTTTTTTGCCAATTTATTTCTGATAGTACTTATATCAAATGATACATTACTTAATTTATTACTTAAATACACTTTGATGTCCTACTGAAGTAAAAACAGAAGAACGATAAAACCTATAGATTATTTTGTTTATTGTTTTATCATGTCCATGGTAGTGTCCATGGGACGAACCCATAGTTAAATGCTGGAAGGTTTTATCGTTATTTCATTTAACATTGGTAATTCTAAACTCTTAATTTTTGTGAATATGAATTTGACCCCATTAATTATAGTGCCGAGTAAGGAATACGTGTGGGCAAAAGCTTTTAGTATGTCGTATTAATGTGATAATGGTTGTCGATCATGCAAACACCGGAGCCACCCCGCGACCCATGCAGGCAGCGATAACACTCCGTAAGTATGAATCGCATTGATGCAACAGGAAATGCTTGTATAGCCCGACCAAAAATATATAAGGTCTGCCATGAGGTCGCTGTTTTTCGGATATGCTGTATTTTTCGGTATCTTCAAGATTTATCTCTATTTCAATATTCCACAGAACTCACATTCAATTTATATCGATATCAATTTCAATGACTATGAGAGAGAACCGACGCTCTGTCAGTTTCATTTTGTGACTGAGAAGCAAATTTAATTTCGAATTAACTTAACGAACGAAACTTGCCTAACACTCAACGTTGTGGACAGTATTTAGTTCCCAGTTAGAGCTTTTTGGGCACACTATAAAAGAATATATTTCATATATATGATATAATATAATTAATTACAAGCAAATCGCCGCTATGATAATCAGCAGCAGCAGTCTATGGCGGCTTTCTGACTTGGCGATAGCGATCCGCAGGGTTAGAAAAGGTCTTATAAAGAATTCCAATGAGAATCCGCAACATGGCCGCGCCTCATATAATAATGGTCAGGCTTTATAATAGTTTTCATATATTGTTTTCGTTCAAAGTCAAAACTGCATCTCACTTCTTCCTGTATACCTTGCATTTTCTGGACTGCTTACGATATCCAACTATCATGTTAGACTTAGTTGCAAATCGATATATTTGCGTTAGCTTTTAGGTAGTGTAAGCATTTTTGGCAGCTTTATAACCATAACAAATACGCGTTAAGTGGGGTCTTAGACACAAAATTGTGGCAATTATGTTACCAGGATATTCCTGCGGCTATGGGCTGTCATTACATTAGTAAGACGCGTACGTCGGGGTCGCGCTCTATAATACTATTTATACTATAATTAACTTCTGGGGCAAGCGGAAACTTAACACGATACTTGTTAATTAGAAAACACGTTGAACTATTTCCGGTGAAATTTTGCACCAATGCGTTATGAATGTCTTCGCCTCATCTTAAAATCCGCCATGTCATGAAATTCCTAGGCTTATTAGGTACGAAACATCTCCCATTCATGAATTGGCTAGCTACTTCATCTTTGTACCATCAGCCAAATATGTGGTCTACCACCCTAAAGTTGATAATCGTTTGCATGTCATAAACAATAATGCCAATAGACGTGTCTGTCAACTTGAAAGTTCGACTTTATCGACATATTCATTTGATAGGAACTTGTATAAAAATTGATAGACCACTTATTTGGCTGATGGTACATTAGTGACGTTTAGACGTTTAGTGGTAGTAACGTTTAGGCATATCAATTAAGTTACCAAAAGTCTATAAACCCAAAAATTACAATTCCTTAGAATAATAAACCTAAATTTGATCGAATAATAGAGTTAATTAATAACTTTAACTTGGTTCTAGCGCTTCGCCGGCCGCTTTCGCGGTGCGTTTACTTTGTTCGCTCGACTTGCGCGTTGTGGTCGCATCGCAACTGTAATTATGTACCTACCTAACACGCCTCCTCGCTTCGCTTGTCCTTGTATCTACCTAATTTTGCTAAAACCTAAAATGACAGTGAGGGGGGTGTCGAAGTCCAGTAGCCAAGAAAACAACTACTTACTCGTGCTTTACGTAGTGCCCGGCATGTATGAGGGCTGTTTGAGAAGTCCCTTTAAAAACCATAGTGTTTCACAGGAATACTGTAAAAAAAAATCGGTCAAGTGCGAGCGACTCGCGCATGAAAGGTTCCGCACCTCCGTACAATGTTTAAAAACAAACAGTTCAGTAATCATTATTTGTAAAAAAATCTAATACAAGCTTTTTTGCTGGCGGTACTTTTTGCCCCGGGTTACCAAAGTAGCTAGTCGTCAAGACGAATCAAATGAGACCAAAATCAATGCGGTCGTGTTGTTTTATTACATAGTTCCTATGGCCAACATCTAACGTCATCATCAGATCAGCTCTACGTCATAATAATATTGCATTGTCATCAGATTTATACATGCATGCAAAATTTCAACTCAATTGGTTGAGAATATCCACTTCAAATTTAAGTTGAAATGTTAATATCACCCGAACAAACATAACTAGTTACATTACATTACAAGTTGATAAAATCATATTACCAAAATGTAAGCACTAGGTGCAAGTATTTTGAATAAAGAACAATTTTTATATTCTCATCCTCTTTGGCTGTCGCCCTGTCAGAGGCTGAATAGCGCTTTAGACTTACCATGCGCCGCGGCTGAAAAAAAAATGGCTGTCAGCGCGGTACAAATTTTACCGTTAAGTTTCAGATTTTAAAATAAATGGAGTATAGGTCCGTGTTGTTTTTTTTTTCTATTCCCAAACTTAAAAAGCTAGCTTGGAAGACAAACATTTTTAACAAATGAGACTGCATCGCATTTGCAGACCTCGAGAAATCGTATTTTTGGAGGGGATAAAAACATTGAAAACTTGCTGGAATAAGGGTTTCGCCCTTAAAGGAGACTATGTTGAAAAATAAATTTGAGTTGCACAAAAATATTTTTTTTCTAATTTTTTGAAAGGACTTCTCAAACAGCCCTCGTAGCTGAGAACATCGACGACTTTGTTGCATGATCGTCATCGATCTGCCGTATTTTTTATTAGGCACATCTTGATGGCCAACTCTTAGGTATATCATGAAGTGGCGGCGTTTTATGATCTGCCGGATCTTACGATCGGGCGACGACATGGATAGATCGTTTTTCAGTTTTAAAACTGCTTCTTCAGAAAAAAGGCTAAGTAAAAAATCAAATTCTCAAATAGAATCTCGGAATTAAATTAGGCATATTGGAATGTTATTCAATCACCGCTTGCTATCACTGATTCATTTTACATAGTCATGATATGTCTGTTCATGATTTGTACATAATAGTCATCAAGCTAATAACTTTCCAATTTATTTTTGATAAATGAACTAATAATTGGTATATGGAATTATTGACTAACTAAACATCCTTTTTTTATTAGCTATTCAGCAATCTATTCTATGTTACAAACGTATAATTAAACTTGTCGTAACATGTGACTAGACGTTCAATATTAAGTTTTTTTTTTATTTTGTTTTTTATTCTTTAAAATCCCCAAACAATTCCATTTGAATATGACATAAAAGATAGTGTTGCATTGTGTTCAAGCGTCACTTAAAATGCTGTTTTCTTTTGCAGTATAGGCAAGCGATCGCGGGCGGCACCCCTGCTTCCCACCACCACCACCCCCTCCCCTCCTCGGTCCAGCCCACTCCTACAAAGTCCGTGGGCGGCGCGGCGTCGCCGGCGCCCGCAGTCTCGCCCGCACACCCCCATTCGCTGCAGCACTCCCCCTCCAACTCGTCCGTGGGCTCGCAGCAGCAATTCCTTCCCTTGCAACAGAAGCAGCGGTCGTTCCTCACCTTCGGCTTCGGCGCGGGCTCCACCGGCAGCGGCACGGGCGGCTCAGGCGGGAATGCCTCGCGACGCGAGAGCCACGTCAACGTCAACGTCACCCCCACCGGACACGACCTCTCGTCCGACACGCCAGAAATACGAAAGTACAAGAAGAGGTTCAATTCAGAAATTCTCTGCGCTGCTTTATGGGGTCAGTACTTACTAAACTAAAACTATAATAATAATAATAATAATTATTATTATTATTTCAACCAACATTAGTGTTAATAATACATAAAGCTTAAATCTAGTGTTAGTGACGCTACACCTTAGTCAGTACATGCAATGATTCATGTACAGTCGCCATCAGATATATCGGAGCGGCCAAGGTGTCCAAATATTTCTGAGCAAGACCAAATTTCAATAAATTCTGCACACTATAAATACCATGTATATCATAGCTATTGCAATTCCAAAAATATGTTTTTCAATAATTTCTTTACATACGACCAGCCAAAAATATCTGATCAAACAAAACATCAAATGTATCTAAGCAATAAAGGCGTCCACAAATATCTGCACATTAGGGCAAAATATACCTTTAGTCTTTGCGTTAAGGTTGAATGTTTCAATGCATGTCTGTCTTTATTTGAATACCGAGTGGCAGCGTCAGGTATAAATGGAACCCTGAAGTCAGACAACTATCTAACCTCCGTTCAGTCGCTATCAGATATTATTGTCGATGAAATGAAAGTACTCGAAACGTTGGCATCCACCATTATATTTCGTTTTCTAATATTCGTATTAAGTAATATTTTTCCCAGGATTTCGTATTTTTTACGGAATCTTCCAAGTTTAGGTATATCTTATACCTTAGGCTGCTATTTAAGAGTAAAACTACTATTAATTCTCAAGCAAACTTAGCCGTTATAGTTTTCCTTGAAAGTTGGATATACTTACTACCATCCTGATTTTTTTCAAATTTTTCCACCCACCGGTTTAGATTTTAGAGGGGTAAGGGGGGGGACTCTTGATTTTAATGAAAATTTGCACTTTAAAGTTGAATATTTCGAAAAAAAAACAATGAATCGAAAATTCGTCTTAGCAAACCCGTAATGGTTTTAAAAGACCTATCCTACGATACCCCATACTATAGGGTTGGATGAGAAAAAAAATCACCCCCACCACGTCTATGGGAGGAACCAAAAAAAAAATTTTCTTAGTTTTTATTGTACCGTTTTGTCGGCATAGTTAACATAATATATCCGTGCAAAATTACAGCTTTCTAGCATTGATAGTCCCTGAGCAAAGCCACGACAGATAGACAGACGGACAGACTGACAGCCAGACAGACATGGCAAAACTATAAGGGTTCCGTTTTTGCCATTTTGGCTACGGAACCCTAAAAAATTACCTTATCTCTACTTAATAAAATTTACATAATTACCTTATCTCTACTTAATAAAATTTACATTATTTTATACATCAATATTACTTTCTTACTATACATACCGACATGCACGCCAAACCAAAATCGTTTACGTATACACTTTATTAAACCAACTTTCATAACAATCATTGACTCTAACAAACATTGGCTTTGGAACTGTAAATAATTCAAAATTGGTTCACTAATTCTAATACTTATGTATTAAGCAAATAAATAAGAATAAGACGTACCGGTAGATGTTATAATATCCATGTGTGTAGAAGTAGATTATAACTTAGGTATGTATCGTATAGTTCACGTATTTCAGCATTGCGTTTGTCACTGACAATATGTGCTTCATGGAGGACGTAAGGCGGCGTAAAGCCAGATATAAATTCATCATTTGAACTCTTCATTTTAATTTACCAAAAATTAATTCACCGGACTGAACTCATTACTCTGGCGGGGTTTCATGACAGGCGCGAACGGGTAACCATGATTGGTTTGTGCTACGTCGTGTGCGCGCACTGGAAGCTCATTAGTTAACTTTCGAGTGCGCGCGTTTGACGTCGCACGGTCCGAATTGGACTCAAGAATTTATTTCCTTTTTTTTCATAATTTTAGACGGAATTAAAATACGAGTTTACATGAAAAAAAAAGTTCTCTTTTCTGTCGCGTTTAATCTGTATTATCTTATCAGTAAATATTCAGTTGGTTGCATCAAACGTTTTCTTATTTGTTCAAAGCCTAACTATAACGACTCTTTAGACTTATTTTTTTTAACAATAGTTTGGACATCATTTGGCAATTTAAAAAGTTACTTTACCGCACAAGTGCGGAAAGTAAAATCCATACAACTTTTCTGCACACTTGTGGATGCGTGCAAGAA